>NC_133472.1:13162530-13409648 GCF_025370935.1 Choristoneura fumiferana
TCACTTATTTTATATGGATATGTTGACCCACGTCAAGAGGCACTTTCCGAGCACGTGCATTGTAAAAATATTTTAAGGTTTTAGTAGTCGGTTCCATTTTTGTTATTTTTTATTATTTTAGTCGGTATTACTTTTCTGTTAAAATAAATCTTTATTTCTCACTTTCTAGTGATTCGCAGCTAAAGTACATCTCACAACGATATCATTAAGCCCAAACACGGCTTAGTTACGTTGTTTTATAACAGAGTTCCGTTGCCTACCTTCCAGCTTCAGCAACAGATGAGTTCGAAAGAATCATTAACTTAAAGCTTCTTCTTAGTCGCTTGTATATAAATCATGATCATTTAGACGCGCGAGCATTGCTTAGCTTTGACGAGTTCCATTGGCCATCTACGGTCTTCATCATCAGGTCCAGTTTATCAAATGATAGGTTTCTGAATGTAAATGCTTATCCTAATGCTAAAAATACCAGAATCGCCATAGGTGTGCCCATAACATTTGAGGTTTGCCCTCGATTTCCTTAGAATCCCATAATTGGATCTTGTCTTGGTGACAATAGGACCACCTCAGAGGAGTACTCTTTCGAATAAAAAAAGAATTTTGAAAATCAGTCCGCAATTGACTGAGTGCTTATTCGGTGAACATACATAAAAAAAATACAAACATATTAAACCAGCAAGCAAGTGAAATTAATCCCTCTGCCGTTTCTGATAAGGCTTACATTCGAGTTTAACTGTCAAGCACGTGTGAAATTGTGGAGTTCAGCTGTCAAGTGTCAAGCGTTGTGGAGTTTTGCCGCTAGCGAAATTCGACTGTAATGAAGTAAAGACTAGGTTCAAATTTCGTCACGTATTCTTTCAATTCGTTTGTGTGGTGGGATCAGTTTTCTCTACGTACATATAAATATTTTTTTAATTGTGGAGTAGGCTGCTAGGTAAGTTCAACTGTAATTAAGTAAAGACTAGGTTCAAACTTCGACACGTATTCTTTTAATTAATTTGTGTAGGTGATCTACATGCATGTCTTTTCTTCACTCACACTAGAAAAATCACTCAAATTGTTGTTTAAACTATTAGCTAACCTATTATGATCCATATGACAATGACACAAGGTATATTTTGCTTAAATGTACAGATATTTGTGGACGCCTTTATGGCTTAGATACATTTGATGTTTTATGTGATCAGATATTTTTGCTGGTCGTATGTAAAGAAATTATTGAAAAGTGCTTGCATATTTTTGAAACTGCAATATCTATGATATACATGGTATTTATAGTGTGCAGAATTTATTGAAATTTGGTCTTGCTCAGAAATATTTGGACACCTTGGCCGCTACGATATATCTGATGGCGACTATACTGACTGACAGTCGAACCTCTGCGCGAATGTAGTTAGGATGCTGTTGGAGCTGGCCCGTACTCGCGCATTAGAGATGTGCTATGTTTTTATCCATCCATTGCAAAATATTAAAGGTTTTGTTTGTTTTAGGAGTTAACTTGCTCATTGGCACTGAAAATGGTTTGATGCTGTTAGATCGTTCCGGTCAAGGCAAAGTATATCAACTGATCTCTCGGCGCCGCTTTCAGCAAATGGAAGTGTTAGAAGGACAAAATATTCTTGTAACGGTATCTGGAAAGAAAAACCGTGTCCGTGTCTACTATCTGACCTGGCTGAAGTTGAAGATCGTCAGTACCTATGGAATTGGCGTAAGTCGGTTTATTTATTGAAGATATGGACTCTTGAATTGAATTAAATACGAGCCCCAATGCAAAAGAGTTCGTCTACTAGTAAAACTGAAAGTAACGTTTGTTTAAAATTGAAATATAGATTAGTAATACTAGTTTAAGAGTCTAATAAAAATACTAGGTACAGTCACCAGCATTAATATCTGCCACAGCGGAGCGTGCAAAAATATGTGACACGTCCTTCCGGCGCTAAAAATAGAGTCGTATCAGATATTTATGCACGCTTCTTGTGTCAGATATTGGTGCTGGTGACTGTACATTATTACTTCATTATCTTTATTTCCAATACAGTATTAAATAATAAAAAAACTTAATATTTTATTATTATAAAAAGTTGGGCTACCGCAGTAAGTCCCGCAAAATAGTTCGTCTACCACTTAGTTGAATCTTCGTTACTACCAAAACTGCCTTAATTCTCAGCGGCATAGTAGCTATCAATTCTTCACATTCTTCTGGAGTTGTTGAAACCTAAACTGTCAAATTTTTCTCTTTTACATCTGCTTTTGATCTTGATAGAAACTTGCGTCACTTTTTCTTCATTTTCCACCACAGGGTTTCAATAGGGAGACAAGTCTGAACTGTTCCGTCGAATGGCCGTCGCTACTCCATCATAGGGATTTTTTAGAGTTAGCCAGGCCATCGTCGCCTTTGCTGTGAGACAGGAAGCACCATCTTGTTGAAAAGTGAAGGCATTTTGATGTTTCAAATTCGAAATGGATGACAGTAGCCTCGTTTCCAAAATGTTTTAGTATTTCACCTCATTACCAGTCCCTCCTACAAAATGCAGGCGACCCACACCTTGTGCTGACATGCAATCCCAAATCATTACCGAGCCAGGAAACTTCACCTTTGTCTTAATTCAAGGTGTATGAAATAGGTACTTCGTCTTTAGTTCGAATGATTTTTTTCCGTTCATGACCGATAATTATATCAAACTAGCTTTTGCCCGCGGCTTCGCTCGCGTTAAATTTGGAGTAACATACATTTACTTTCTGCGATTCGTGTTTTGATAAATTTTTCGGAGGATTACATGGAAATACAAATATAGACAAATTTTCTTTTAGACAGATGAAAAATCAACCTACTTACGTAATTAATTATGATTCTTACCAACTTTGAAACCCGGCTTCGCTGATTCAGGGTTGGAATTTTAGAAAACGTTAAAGTACTATGCGTTTCTATTGCCCGCGACTTCATACACTATATAGGATTGTATCCCGAGAAATTGTTAAGACATTAATTAAGTACCTACTGTAATGATCTATTTCACCCCCGACGAAAAAGAGGGGTGTTATAAGTTTGACCGCTATGTGTGTCTGTGTGTCTGTCAGTGGCACCGTAGCTCTTAAACGGGTGGACCGATTTGAATGCGGTTTTTTTATTTGAAAGCTGGTTTTCTAGCGATGGATCTTAGACATGATTTATCAAATCGTTTCAGCCGTTTCAAGATCATCAGATCATTTGTTCGCTGCGGTAGGAATCTTAGACGCATAATGGATATTTACTTTACTTTCAAACATATTTGGGACCTAAAATTTGAAACACCCATGTATGCTATATAGCTATGCAAGATTATGGACTTCTCGGCCTGATGCTGCAGCCAGGATATCCAGAACACTAGTAGGTACACTCTTAATAAAACTATAGCAGATATGTCGTGTTTGGGTTTGTTTTTATCAGTATTTGATTCTACAAACAATGCAATGGTGGCAACAGGATGAGTTGATGCTGCAGCCAGGATATCCAGCACAATAGTACACTCTATAAAAAATAATAGCACATATGTCATGTTTGGATTTGTTTTGCTCAGTAATTGATTCTACATACAATGCAGTGGTGGCAACACGACGAGCTGATGCTGCAGCCACGATATTCAGCACACCAGTATACTCTTGAAAAAATAATAGCAGATATGTCGTGTTTAATTCCTTTTGATCAGTATTAAGATTATACATACAATGCAATGGTGGCAACACGATGAGCTGATGCTGCAGCCAGGATATCCAGCACACTAGTACACTCTATAAAAAATAATAGCACATATGTCGTGTTTGGAATCGTTTTGATCAGTAATTGATTCTACATACAATGCAGTGGTGGCAACACGACGACCTGATGCTACAGCCAGGATATCCAGCACACCAGTATACTCTTGAAAAAATAATAGCAGATATGTCGTGTTTGGATTCGTTTTGATCAGTAATTGATTCTACATACAATGCAGTGGTGGCAACACGACGAGCTGATGCTGCAGTCAGGATATCCAGCACACTAGTACACTCTATAAAAAATAATAGCACATATGTCGTGTTTGGAATCGTTTTGATCAGTAATTGATTCTACACACAATGCAGTGGTGGCAACACGACGAGCTGATGCTACAGCCAGGATATCCAGCACACCAGTATACTCTTGAAAAAATAATAGCAGATATGTCGTAATTGATTCCTTTTGATCAGTATTTGATTCTACATACAATGCAATGATGGCAACAAGATGAGCTGATGCTGCAGCCAGGATATCCAACACACTATTACAGTTTAAAAAATATATATCAAAGTTTAAAAACATGAAATAAATACTTAAATTTAAAATTTAAAAAAACCCCGACTTAAAAAACGCCAGCAAAAATAAAAATAATAACGCCCGAAAAAAACGCTGCTTGAAAAGACAATTAAAAAGTAAAAAATAATTATGCGCTACCTAGCTGTTTCCCGCGACTTCATCTGCGAAGAATTCGTTTATCTCTATCCCGCGGGGAGCTGATTTCCCGCAAAATTAGCCTAAGTTAATTTAGTATAAAGTATCTAGCAATATTTTTTTATCTAAGCGTCGTCGGTGTCGGGGTTAACATGAAACTAAATATTGTTGTATTTTTTAAAGTATTAACCTTAGCGGTCCCCCGACACCGACAACGCTTAGATAAAAAAATATTACTAGATACTTTATACTAAATTAACTTAGGCTAATTTTGCGGGAAATCAGCATAGTCCCCGCGGGATAGAGATAAACGAATTCTTCGCAGACGAAGTCGCGGGCAAGAGATATAGTCCATTCGCGTTAAGAAAATAGTGACTCATCGTTGTCACTCAGCTTAGCCACGCCCCTTGACCAATTAGAATATAGTAAATTAGAAAGCCGTGTTCACATTGACCATTTGAAGTAAGCCCTTCAGACAGTACAGACGTGTCTTTTGTCAATTTTAAAAATGGATACCTCACCTGTTCATATTTAGTTGACGAAACCGCCAAAGCAAATGGCATTGACATCCTCCGCCTACCATCGTACCATTGTAAACTCAATCCAAAAGAGTTGATTTGGGCTCAAATAAAAAATTATATTGCTGTCAATAACTCCACATTTAAACTTAAAGACGTAGAAAAGCTGTTTTACGACGGAATAGTAACAATAGACTTACAAATTGAAGAAATGCTGTGAGCACGTGGTCAGTGTAGAAAAAACATGTGGGACTTAGACGATGTTATGGAACTCGCGGAGCAGAATTCTTTTATTATAAATGTGAATGAAACTTCTGACGATTTTGAATAATTTTTAAAATAATTACGTAATATTTATGTTTAAAAATAATGTGTAATAATAAGACTGCTTTTATGAAATAAATAGTTTTATTTTGAACCCCAGTATGAATGCGGCTTTAGTCTGCAGTTGCACTGATGAGTCACTATTTTCTTAACGCGAATAGACTATAGGTAGCGCATAATTATTTTTTACTTTTTAGTTGTCGTTTCAAGCAGCGTTTTTTTCGGGCGTTTTTATTTTTATTTTTGCTGGCGTTTTTTAAGTCGGGGTTTTTTTAATTTAATATTCTTAATTGTCGATTAGAGACACGTTGTAGCTTTCTATTAATAAAATAATTTTGAAAATCTGCCTCAAAATTTAAACTTATTTTTATTCTGCGGAAAGTTTTTAAAGCAGTCTTATGTCAATCAGGGATAAAAGAATAATAATAAAATTAAACTATTGATAAAAGAATTATTTAAATTAGCTCAATAGTTTCAGAGATTACCCCCAACAAACAAAATTGAGATATTTTCCTATTCTTTATATTTCTCTAGTCTTTGCCCTAGTGCACCTCTGCATTACTTTAGGCCCATCTATGCCAATTTTCACACTGTAGCATGCTGAACGGTTGTGTTGCTCTGAAGATGAGCTCTGGTTGAGTTCGAAACGCGTCAGTGTAAAGTGGTGGTGATGATAGATGGATTTGTGTGATTTGTGTGAGTTCTTACAGGTTGGAGGTGGAGGAGCAGCATTAACACACATTGCAAGGGCACAAAAGTAGCTATCATAAAGGTCGCGGGTGAGCAAAGTAATTGTGTCAGCTCGTTGAACGTACATGTGAAATTTCTTATCTATGCTATCAGCCCTGGAGGAGTTCCGTCATCAGCAGACGACCCTGGCTGCAGCATCAGGCTGTGTATATCATATAAACGCATTGTCATTGAAATTTATTAATCATGTAAAGTCTCTTTTGCGTGTGTCATCAACTTTTGAGGAGTTCCCTTCTACGGGGGCGATCCTCACCAGGATGAGCAGGATGTCAATGCTAAATAATTGTTACCAGATTTACATCAGTTTGCCAAATCTCCAGTCCCCAGTTTTAATGGTTTTGCTTATGCGTTTTCTGATTCAGTTGGTATATAAAATCCTTTTTATTCATTTTATTTCGTGGGATATTCGGAAAATCTTTGAAACAGTTTTTACCTATTAGTATTATCTACCTGCATGCCAAATTTGAAGTCTCTAATATTTATAATTACGAAGTTGGGGCCACTTTGAAGCGAAAATTTGTATTCCTTATCCCATGGGAAATATGGTCATTAATTAAAAGTGAAAATAAAAATCCCATGTATTCACTATCCCGTGGGAATTTCGTAAAATCCTGAAAGGGGTTTTTAGCTGTTAGTATTACCTACTTGCATGCCAAATTTGAAGTTTCTAATAATTATAGTTACTGAAATAGGGCCATTTCGAAGTGAAAATATAAATCCCATTTATTCCCTATCCCGTGGAAATTTCAAAAAATCCTTTCTTAGTGCGCGTCTACACCTATTAAGGAACATATATTCCAAATTTCAAGTTTCTAGACCCAGCGGTTTGGGCGTTGATCTATGTCAGTCAGTCAGTTTCTTCTTTTATATATATAAGATATAGATTTGGATTCGCCACACCATATTATTTGCTGCCACTGATCAGCAGTAGGTACAGTTTAAGTGATCGAGAGCTAATTTCAATATATTTTTTTCTGTATTGCTGTGAGTAATGGTTTTTCTTTAGCTGTATAAAAATCATAACCATATTCAGAACTCTTTTGCAAGTATCGACCGATACATCTTTCTTAATCATATCACGCCACTTCACTGTAAGTTTTGCTGCCTGGGCACGACGGTTTTTCTTGATAATTTTTTTCAAGACCCCATTTTTAGCTGCACTCTTAATACGAGGGCGGCCCGGTCTCTTCAATTAAAAAGCTGTGCCGTTCTTTCCATAATTCTGGATGATTGACTGGATAGTAGACCTATTCAGGTGTACGTCTTGGGTGATTTGGTAAATAAATTTTCCACTATTACTACTAGAAATTTTAAGTTTTCGCATTTCTTCAGCAATGGATTTTCCACGACCCATATTGATCAAAATAATTAATGAAACTAACGAATACTTACTTAGAACATGTCTTTTTATACCCTGTTACGTCTTTAATGTCAAATAATATAGATTTTTAATTTGAATCATATTTATTTTGCTATATAAAAAAAAATAACAAATAGTTAACGCTAGCCGTAGACAAACTATTTTGCATCAAATAAGGACTAGACGAACTGTTTTGCGTGATCATTCGTAAAGGAATATATCCAGAATATCTATAATTTTAAAATATACATTATTTTATTAGAATTAACGTCGTTTTGATGGAGTATTATACAATATAAATTGTTTATAGCTTCTGTAAAACAACAAATTGATATTTTATTAGATAGGCTTCAAAATGTATGACTAGACGAAATCTTTTGCATTGGGGCTCGTAGAACTCGAATTGAAATGAAAAAATAAAAAGTTCAAAATAATTTACTTTTGTTCTCTAAAAATTTCAGCAAGTTGAAACGAGAAACGGCTTTATAAACGTTGGTGAACTGCAGGGAGCTGTACATTTTCGGATTGTCAAATATGAGCGAATCAAGTTCCTTGTCATTGCTTTGAAGGATTCTATTGAGATTTATGCTTGGGCACCAAAACCGTATCACAAATTTATGGCTTTCAAAAACTTTGGAGACCTCCAACATAGGTATGAATGCGTTATGCGGATTTTTAGTGTTTCCAATAATAAAGCAATAGTTTACTATATCTTCTGCACGCTGTTTTCAGGCCTCTTCTCGTCGATCTCACTATTGAAGAAGGCACAAGACTGAAAGTTATTTATGGGTCTGCTGATGGGTTCCATGCTGTGGATCTGGACACTGCCACAGTCTATGACATTTATATTCCAAAGCATGTGAGTCTTCGTACTATTGCAATTATATTTATTAATGCATCAGCTAATAAAAAAAAGTATTTTCATAATCAACATGTATACACTTCCGTAATTTGGCCACCAGAATAATCCAAACTATCATTGGCCGGCCGGTAAAAGCCAGTTTGGTCAATTATTGTAATCATTCAACAAGACATGCTCACTTGATTTCGACCAACTACTCCTGTGACATATAAGTTTAAAATGTACTCTTTTCAGATACAGGGGGCAATAGTACCTCATTGCATTGTTCCGTTACCGAACTCTAATGGTGTACAACTGTTGTTGTGCTACGATAACGAAGGCGTGTATGTCAACACTTATGGACGCGTTAGCAAAAATATTGTTCTTCAGGTCAGTACATTTAGAAAATTTATGACAGTTCTTGTTATATTATATACCTCTACTACAAATAATACAATATTTTTCTTTATTACAGTGGGGCGAAATGCCGACATCGGTAGCCTACATTGGTACAGGGCAAATCATGGGATGGGGCAATAAAGCTATTGAAATTCGTTCAGTGGAAAGTGGCCATCTTGATGGAGTTTTTATGCATAAGAAAGCACAGCGACTCAAATTTTTGTGTGAGCGCAATGACAAGGTATTCTTCTCTTCCGCCAAAGGTGGCTCTTCATGTCAGATATATTTTATGACACTTAACAAACCTGGAATGGCCAACTGGTAGTTGTAAAAGATGTATCGACATATTCGGCGTGTCTGTAGTTTAACAGGCAGTCTAGAAAAACATTCAAATGAAGTGGATACTACTGTAGCATAGTCAACGTTATGAAAGCAACAAAGCGCGCTTGTTGGCTGTTTGGATCTTAGAGACTTGATCAATTTTATTGACCAGAATAATCTTTCAACACTAAGTACAAAAGTCGTCATTCATATGCCAATCTTTTTTGTGATGAAGTTAAAATGTATGGGGATACTCATAAGTAACTTTTAGATTGTACAAGTTGGTGGATATATCCATCTTTGGTGTTGAAAAGTTCAAACCAATGCTTTTCTGTATCCAAGTGCTCAAAAGACAATCCCTAAACACAAACGATCAAGTATAAAAAGGCCCCTATCTTTTATTAATTGTGGCATTTTGTACTGAATATTGTAATTTCAATACAAGCTACTAAGAAATATTTAATATCAAGCAGTAACCTATAGGATAAATGTTTTGATATTGATAATTATAGTAAGCTAATATTGCTTAGATTTTTATTAAGTTGCAATGTATAATTTCTAAAAGAAAGTGTAATTCAAATCAAAGTATCACTATTATGCCATATTATATTGTTTGTAATGTTAAGTCAGTTGGGTGATAATACAAATATTAATTGGTTATTATAATTTTAACAAAGAACAATGCCATTTTGACCGATAATGAAGATAATAATAGTAATGGATTTCAATTGAAAAGTCACGAAATAAGTTAATTGTAAATTATTCTAAAGAAATAATGTTTAAATCAACAACTTACATTTTAGTCAACTCACTTTGTATCATATATTATCACACCAAGCTTTACAATTTTATTAATGGAAATCCTAAAATTTGATACTATTTATTATTTATTTGCTATGTACTATATAATTTACATGTATAAAGGTAACTGTGCATATTGAAAATTATATATTTGATGACTTTTTATTTGATTATACCTTAGCCCAATAAAATACCAAAAGAAAATTTTTGTTTTTAGAAATAATTTCACAGTATTACTAAGCACAAATGGCATCACAATAAAATTTAAATAAATAAAGTGAATTTAAATTATGTTTAGCCAAATAATCCCCTAAATTAAAAAAAAGATCTACCAGGTCAACTTTTTATTCTGAACAATTACATCAACATTGACATTTAACAGGTTGAGACAATCAACACAAATAGTGTTTTATCAAAGTAACTAAATCAGACCAGAGTTTGACATAGCTAAAGTTTCTTTTTGAGACATTGGCACTAGCATCATTCCAGGGACTGTGGGTTGCATTTCTAAGTCACGCAGGTTATTTACTTTAACTTTAAGATCACTTCGTAGTTTATTGATGTCTATATTAAGCTGCTTTTGATCATCTTCTAATAGTTTTTTTGCAACTTCCTTGTCATGTTTAATAAGAATGGGACCGACAGTTAGCCAGCATTTATTACTAAGTGGCTTAGTGAGTTCACGGAGTGCTTCTCTGTTTTGATTTCTTCTTTTATCAAGGATAATTATTTCATGTCTATCAGCCAATATTTCTTCTGCTAATTTTTCCACAGACACTAGATATTTGAAAACTTTTTCTTGATCATCCATGCTCCTGTTACGTTTTTGATAGTATATTTATTTCACAAAGACTGCTTTGACGTGCGATACTCTGACGGGAACCTAAAATAAATAAGTAGACTAAACGAATTTGTTGAACTTTAACTGCAGTTATTGAATCATTGGGTGACACTATTTACCGGACGTACAGTACAATAGACATGATATTTTGTGACACGCCCATAGAAAAACTTGTCAGTTTGAAGTTTGACACCAGTTTGTATGGGCGTGTACACGAAATAACGGGTCGGTATTATCCGTGCCGCCGGTAAATAGTGTCACCCGAATGAATAATTGAATGGTCACATTTCGATGAAGTGAACACTGGACCCATTTTAAAACAAATAACAATTGCCTATGTATGGTCTATTTCTGAAACCTAGATAAATACTAAAATTAATGACAGTCTGAAATGTCAAATATAAAAATAATGTGGCCAGCATAAAACGAACAGTGCTGCTCTGTGATTTCGGTTTCCGATATAATTTAAAATATTCGGTAAAACATATATTTTATGATAGCAAAAATAACATTAAAGCATTCAATATTCTACTTTCTATTTTGAAAACATAAATGCACTTTTGAGATAAAGTGATAAAATCTAAGCATCGCAGGGCTACTACGAAACTCGAAGTTCGTGCCGTACCGTCTCTCTCGCCCTCGTATTAATAAGTATAAGTGTCAGAGGGACCGCACGACACGAACTTCGAGTTTCGGGTTTCGTAGTAGCCCTGCAGGTAAGAATACAGTGTTTATCACTTAGTGCCAAAGTAAAAAATCATAACACAGAGGGGCTACTACAAAACTGGAAAAGCGAAGTTTGTATCGCACCGTCCCTTTCACATGCGTATTTAAATGAGATAAGCGTCAGCGGTGACGGATTCAGCCAAAAATACTATAGGGGAGGCAAAACGTACAAGAAATATAAAATGGTTCGATGAAGAATATATGCAAGCACTTAAAAAACGGAATGAAATGCGGCTTAGATATCTATAAAGCGACAGTTGAAGAAACGAAGAACTTTATAGGACTGAGAGAAACAAATGTAGGAAATTAGCGAGGCGCAAAAAAAAGGAGGCAGAAAGGGAGCGATTTAAGAGAATGGAAGACCTGAGGGCACGTCATTTTACACGCCCCTTTTATAGGGAAATAAACAGCATTCGTAAGGGATACCAACCCAGACCAACGCATGCCAAGACAAGTCAGGGAGTCTACTCACGGAAAAGGCAGACGTGCTTAGGAGATGGCGGGAACACTTTAACGAACTCCTAAACATATCAAATGCAGCAACAAATAAAGAACCCTTCTTCTTCGACATTGAGGAACGGCTAGAACTAGAACCGACCACGCGATGGAAGTCTAGCCATTCGTAGTCTGAAAAACAACAAGGCGCCAGGGCTTGATAATATCACCTCAGAGCTACTCAAAAGAGGAGGAAGCGATATCGTGGAGAGAATGCACGGACTCGTTACTCTGATATGGGAGGAAGAAATAATCCCCGAGGAATGAAATTCAGGTACTATTGTACCTATATTCAAGAAAGGAAACAAGAGTATCTGTAGAAATTACAGAGGTATTAGAGTCCTCTCAGCGGCTTATAAAGTTTTGTCAGGAGTCATTTATAGCAGGCTCTGTGGTTATGCTGAGGAGATACTGGGAGAGTACCAATGCGGATTTCGACCTAATCGCTCTACTGTGGACCAGATTCACTTTCTGCGGCAAACACTGGAAAAGGCATATGAATACAACATCAACTTTTACCATATGCTTGTGGATTTCAAGCAGGCATTTGACAGTGTGAACCGTACGCAAATACTCTCCAGCATGCTACATTTAGGCGTGCCTAGCAAATTGGTTAGGCTTGTCGAAGCAACGTTAAAGCACTCCAAAGCTGTTGTAGGAATACAGAATGACCTGTCCGAGCCTTTTGAAATTCGTTCCGGAGTGAAAAAAGGAGACGCACTAAGTATCGTGTATAGTCTTCAATCTGGCACTTGAGGCTGCCCTAAATTGAATATCAATGGTCTGATTGACTACAACACCACTCAACTGTCTGCGTATGCTGATGATATTGTCATTACCAGCAGGTCAAGATACAGGATGGCCGACCACTGTCTAACACTAGAGACCGAAGCCGCTACTTTTGGACTACGTGTGAATGCATCCAAGACTTGCAACAGCTAGACAGCCTGGACAGCCACAAAACTTTAACATCGGCAATCAAACCATAAGCGGCGTGAGTAGCTTCAAGTATCTAGGAGTAACAATTACCTCCCAGAATAGATCTGACGAGGAGATTAAGGCACATATAGTTGCTGGGTACAATTACGCATGTGCCAAACCCCTAAGTTCTAAGCTGCTTAGTGTCAAATCGAAACTCACCATCTATCACACCATCATCAGGCCTGTTGTGACTTACGCCTGCGAAACTTGGACCTTAACCCAGAGAGACGAACTGAAGCTTGCCGTATTCGAAAGGAGTGTTGAGAAAAATCTATGGTCCCGTGAAAGAGTGTGATAGTATCTATCGTCAACGCTTGAACCATGAACTGGATGCACTTATCGGGCACCAGAACATCGTCAGGTTTTTGTTAATCGCAGCGACTGAGGTGGGCGGCTCACCTTGAAAAAACGCCGGACACAAGGGCCGTAAAAGTAATAACAAAGTGAACGCTGCAACAAAAGAGACAAGAGAGGCAGGCCTAAAAAGCGTTGGAGTGACTGTGTGGAAGAAGATTTTAGGAGGATGGGAAAGTTTACCAGCTGGAAGAAGGTTGCCAGGCACCGTGACAACTGAAGGAAAATTGTGGAGGAGGCCAAGACCCACAGAGGGTTGTAGCGCCAGCGTAAGAAGAAGCGTCAGCGGGATGGCAACATACGAAGTTCGAGTTTTGCATTTCGTAGTATAGGGCCAGCAGGGCTACTACGAAACTCGGAAGTTCGTGTCGTGCGATCCCTCTGACACTTATACTATTTAATACGAGAGCGAGAAAGACGATACGATACGAACTTCGATTTACGAATTTCGTAGTAGCCCTACAGATATCACACAACGTCATTCATGTTTTTCGTATTCGATCGATATTCGTTACTTTACTCATATTTATTGTGATCGGATGTGTTCAGTGCGTTTTCTCGTGTTATGGTATGTGTTTTTATGGTAAGCATTGAGGGGGATCGTACTTAGAGTGAAATTGAAACTTAAATATCAACACCTATAAAAAGTAGAAATATCTCCAAAACGGTCGCATTTTTATTAGACCTATTTTACCTTTTCTAGAATGTCCTAAGTGCCCTACATGTTAGTACGTTACGGTTTCGTTCATATCTTAATTATTTTATACATACAAAATCTTTCGGTGATAACCGGTTGCGGCACATCACTATTTATGAGACGCAAAAAACAGGTAACACATGAAAGTGTCGAAGTCCGAACCTGTCGATTTACTCGAGTTCATAGTTGGCGTGAAAATGTCGTTTCGCTGGAGCGAGGAAACCACTTTAATACTCGACTGTAATGCGAATGATTTTTAGGCAGTAGCGAATAGTTTAGCTACTAAATTACTCGCTACTAGACTAAAATACTAGCCTAGTCCGAACAAGCCTTTAGCGCCAAACCGGTTTCGAGTCAACGGTGCCTAATGGAATTTGAACGCTCGTGTAACATAATAAGTTTCAATTTCGCGTGAGTCGTAAGAGTACGGAACGATTTATACCTAAACTTGACTTTTGTTCGAGAGAGCTTTCTGTACGGTAGTACTATTATGTTACATTTTCACATTTTCACGCTTGGCCAGATTGGGGAAGCTCCTCAGAGGAAGTTATAAAGTAGACATTGACAACCCTAAGCGTCCGCGCCGGAGTAGGCAGTAAAGTCTCCTAAAGGGTCGGAGTGTGCATACTTTTCTCTTTTACTAAGGTCAGAGGGACCGCAAGACACGAACTTCGAGCTTATATTTAAACTGTGCTACGAGTTTCGTAGTAGCCCTGCAGCATTGACGCCAACTGATGCGCTTGCAAGCTTGTAAATGGCATTCAGGCGTTTGTATAGGCTTGGAGTCGGTAGACGCTTGGGGGTGACACTCTTTCCCGGCTCGGATAATACCAGGATGGAAATACCGACCTTGTTTTTCGTGTACACGCCCATAGAAGCTCCTGTCAGCAGGGCTGCTACGAAACTCGAAAATCAAAGTTCGTATCGCACCGTCCCTTTTACTCGCATATTATATGACTTAAGCGTCAGCGGGACGGCAACATATGAAGTTCGAGTTTTTGCACTTCGTGGTATAGAGCTAGTTTCTATGGGCGGGTACATAAAAAACAGGGTTTGTATTTCCATGTTGGTGTTATCCGGGCCGGGAAAGAGTGTCACCCGACGCTTCGCAAGCCTCGGCAAGCGTGTAAATGTAGCATTAGTTACTATTCCAAAGTTATTCTGTGGTTTAGGGCAGCTACAGACAAGCGTTATTTCTGCGCACATAATTCTTCATTTATCTATCACAAAATTTAACAGTGAATGGAATGATGGAACATTTACCAATTAGTGGGGAAACCGGTCCTTATTGTTGAAAAGGTCACTCAAATCCTCAACAACGTTACATTTAATTCACAATAATAAATTGTAAATGTGCAGCAGACACTTTTACATTAATGCCAACATCACGCTTTCAGTGTTGGTGACGTGTTCGTGAGACGGAAACGGATAGAGCGAATGAATGAATGATGACTTATCTTACTTATTCTACGACGCTCTACTCAAAATGGCGTAGCGTCGCGTCGCGTCCTATTCGGCTAAATTAGGGCAGTCTAATAACTAAGATTACTTTTTGCTTGGTGCCGGTGAGGTGTTTACACGTATTTCTATACAATTGAGGCCAAATAACTGTCGCTTTAAGATCGCCGATAAGTATAGTTTCTTAATTTGAGTGACGACTGACGAACGCGCCTTAACAAAACGATGGATGGACCTGGGCGCGGATTTCGTGGTGGAGGACGCGGTGGACCTCCAGGAGGTCCAAATCAAAGAGGGCGTGGTGGTTTTGACATGAGAGGACGGTAAGTTGTTCATTTATCTGAGTTCAGGTGCGAATGTACACTAATACCATCATGTAATTTTAGGTTAGTCAGCTATTTCTTTGCTCTTATAATCCCCGTTATCTTTTTACTGTTGTACTCTAGGCTAAGGTTGTATTGCAGTACAAATTGAATACTCAACCGTTTACAGTGGCGGAGGCATGAGAGGGCGTGGAGGTCCAATGGGTGGTCCACCAAGGGGTGGCCCGGCCATGCGAGGTGGGCCACGTGGGTTCCGCGGCGGTCCGATGCGCGGTGGTGGCGGTGACCGCGGCGGTCGGAACTTCTCATCAGGCCCACAGGGGCCTGGTCCACATCCCGTGCCTACGATTGAAACCAGAGGAGCTCCTCCTCAGAGTATGTTACCTTTATGTACATTTTGAACATTTCTCACATAGTTGAAAATAAATTATTCATGTTATTCTAGGGCCAATGTTCATACAATTGCTTTTGTTGCTTAAGGAGGTGGTTTCAATAGAGGAGGTCCTGGCGGTATGAGAGGGCGAGGCGGCAGAGGACGTGGAGATTTTGGACAAAGAAATGATAGAGGTGGTGGACGAGGAATGGGCATGAGAGGTATGATATACCTAGTTGTACCTTTTTTATTCATTTTAATAAAAAATATATTGATTCCGAAAAGTAAACTGATTTTCGTGTCAAGGTGGACGTGGAGGCAGAGGTCATGGACCTTCAGGACCAGGTGGACCAGGAGGCCCTGCGCCTGGGGGTCCCCCCATGCAACCTCGATCAACTCCGGCTCCACACCAGGGGCCAGGGCCTCAGGCAGGGGCTGGACCTCAAGGTGGTGCACCATTCAAGCGAGGAGCAGGCCCACCCCATGGGGGCCCAGGTGGACCTCCAAAACGTGGCAGGTTTGTTACACTTCTTTTGATGATAAAAAAATTTGGCATCACAGTATTCATACGAGTTTCTATGTTTACTTTTATGTCCCTGACATGGTTGACAATTTGCCTAATCCATACTTAATATTACACTTTAGTTATTTACTTAACTAACTATATCTTTGGTCTTCACAAATATTTTGTCAAATACAGCGAAGTTGAGTGAGCATCATGTCTTGTGTTATGTCATTCCAAAATAACTTGTGAAATTATATAAATTTCTGAAACTACCCTGTGTTTAGGTTTGAGGGTCCACGAGGGGGAGGTGGAAGTGGCCGTCCCGCTCCGCAAGGAGGCTATCAACAACCTGCTCCATCGCACAATGCTCCACCATCTAATGGATATGGCCCACCATCGTAAGCTTTATAACTGTATACCTAATTATCAGACAGGAGAATTTTCATGGCATTTTTTTTATGTCATTTGATAGTGACTTCTCACTTATCAACTTCCAATATAATAATAATAATAATAATAATTTATTTGCCATATTATGTACATAAGTATACATGCAAATATATATAAATTGAAGTCTTAAAATTAGAATTTACAATACATATACTTGAAGTTATTGTTTACAGCAGCACTTGAGCATTCAGTTTTATTAATAAATTAAATTAAATCATTTAAAAGAAAAAATGTCAAATACTGTAAAAGTAAGTAAGTGTAAAGTCTAATCAACATCATTTAGGTTGATAAGTGAGAAGTCACTATTACAGGTCAAGAAACGCCATGAAAATTCCGCTCTCTGATATTATATGTATTTTTCTAGAATGTAAACATTACTTCTTCTTGATGGAATTTGCTATAATTTTCTTTATGATGATCCAGTATTCTTGATAGGAATGTGCCGTCTGATACATATATGACGCTATTTCTTTTAACTGACAACATGATAATAACAGTTGAAAACTTTGGTTGGTTTCTACACATAGTAACAACTGTTAAATATTTCTCAGGCACACTGGTTACCAGCCTTATGAACAACCTCCTGCCGATCCTTATGTTCAACCAGCATACAACCCACCTAGGTGAGTAAACAAGAACATCTAGACCTATATATCTTTATCAAGTTGGCATAAATTATTATTATAATGATGATCCAGAATTCTTGATAGGAATGTGCCGTCTTATACACAAATGCAGATAACATCCAAACTGAAAACTTTATCATTTTAGGATTATATAATACATTTTTATTATAGTTGTTCATGACCAATATTTGTTTCCTAGTTCGTACCAAACTAACAGCTACTCATCACCGGCACCAGCTCAACCTAATACGGGCTATAATTCAAGTAGCTATGGTGGTGCAGGCTATGGTTATTCAACCGGTCAAGGAGGCTATGATGATGGTTATACGTAAGTAATTTCATAATTTATGATGAAAACAATATGTTTTCTTTCTTTAAATCAATTATATTGTAAGGAAGTAGTCTGTCAGCTGCCAGTATTTTTTTTGTATTATATCTTAAATTATATGCTATCCAACGATGGCAAATCAGGGGAAAAAACTCGTGTAGAAGCGAATTTTTACATAGTTGTAGGGAATGATGTTTTAAATCACATACTAAAAGTACTGATGGGTCCCATTTTTTTAGTTTTTCGTAAATAACTCGTAAACGCTGGCCCACAGCAAAAAATATTCTAAGACATAAGTAATCTACATAAGGTTCTCTACAAAAAAGATTCTATACATTTTTTCTCCGAGATCAATATTTCACGAAATATGGCAGGAAGAAGATGGGACAATAAAAAATAAGCACATTTTTTTAAGTATGGCGATGGAAGGTTGTTTGTTACTCTTTCACACAGAAACTACTGAACGGATTTGCATGAAATTTACCATACGGATAATATATACCCTGGATAACCATATAGGCTACTTCTTTAACCAATTTCAAAAAGGGAGGTTATCAACTCAGTTGTATGTATATATGTTTGTTACCTCAGAACTTTTGGTTATACTAAAAACTGGAATTCAAGACCAAAAAATCTACGACAGATATGGATATGTCACTGTTAAATCTCTCAATGTCACTTCTGTCACTGTCAAATAAACTTTTTAGGTTTCGCCAACCTTTTTTAACAGTGATCACAAAATTCTATATTGCTCTCGTGTCTGACATTTTTTAATGCGCAAGTTGTCTCTGCTTGGTTTCTGGAATTTTGATATCAAATTGCAAAAACTACAATCACCGTACAACGTGAAGAAGAAGAATATATTTATTTTTAATTTAACTGACATTCGCCTAAGCCTTAAGGCCGCCATTGAGGGGAATAATAATAACCTTTTTTAATATGATTCCGTGTATTGTTATTAAATAAGGATTTTGTGAAAAAAATATATTTACTAACTTATTTTCAACTCGCGACTAACATTGATTAGGAGGGACTATGTTTGTGAATAACACAGTGCTTATGCAGTGATTATTGATTATGTGCTCATCTCTGTTACAATTTTGACACTCAAAGATCACAAGACACGGGCTGAACAGTGAATAAGTACATTGCTTCGTTTGCAGCGGCGGTAATACGGCAGGAGCGGGAGACGCCGGGTACGGAGCTGCGGAGCCCGCTTATGGTGGGCCTCCACCTACCTACGATTCATACTCACAACCCTCGTACAACTCTTACCAACAGCCGCAACAGCAATACGACAACAACTATGGTAAGTACTAATATGTATGGTTGCTTGCAGTTATTGCTAATAAAAATCGGAACATAAAAATTGATATCAAATTGGGAATTTTCAGTATAACCACATGGATGATATCATAAGATCTTTGATAAAAGAAATAAGGCCATAAATTTGCCTTCAACAATTGGTTGAAATCTGATTCTGTTCATAAAGAAAAGTTATGTAAAATGAGAACCTTTTGATGTCCATAAATAACAACAATGGTCAGTTACCCTGATGGTATCTTATATTTAAATTTCAATACACTATAAGGTCCAATGGCTAATATCAATATTTGTGACTGTTATACCAAAGAATAATAGGAAAATAACTAGGGAATTTTAAAGCAGTCAGTTACTGCATAAAGTATATATAAAAATCGAGATACAAGAACATGACTATATTTAAGCTTATGTACCATTCATTGCATTAATTGGAGACAAAACAAAAGAAATACTGGTCACTTTTACAAATAGGAAATGAATCAGGCATTATAATTGTGAAAATGGTCCTGCAAATCCAAGGCACATGCCTTACTTCATCTATAGGTTAATGTCTAGCCGGCATTACATCACCAAAAACCGGTAAATCTCATCTCTACAAGGTGTATGAATATTAATAGACTAATATGTCTAAATAAAACTCATAGAAAGTTCAGGACGGACCTAACTCAAAATCATGATGGCAAAGCAATTGGTGAACATTCAAATCACATTCTTAGATTTAATTATTTAAACGATAGTAAACTGTATTTTTGATGCTTAAAACATCTATTTGATTGTTTATATTACAGGAAGTTGGTGAGCTCTTTGAATATTATGGGGATTAATTTGAGGTCAATAAGTCCTACACTCAAAATAAATGTAGCTGTATCAATTTATTTGAAGCAAACTGGAGATACATACTTTTATATTATTTAATACATATTTTAGGTAAAAGCCAATGTTAAGATTAGCATAATTTTCTGTACACACAAATGAAACGATCTTCAAAATGCACTAGCAAACATTATATTTTTAGGTAGTGTTCATGATTCCTTGCAAAAGTTGCGTGTGGAATCAACGTGTTATTTTGAGACTGTAAAAACTTCTGTGTGATGTTTTATTTTTGTGACCATTGTGGGTAGCCTGCCCCAGGTAGGTGTCTTTGTTTTAGATTTTAAGAAACTGAGTCGAAATAAAATGAAATTATGAAATATATATTGTGTATACTTTATTTCTGAATAGAAAACAAATTGGAAACATACAGACATACTTAATGATTTACATTTGATTCTTTGGACCTAGTATTTTTAGTAAATAAAAATAATATTAAAAACTTTTTAAATATAATTAAATTCAAATAATTTAAAGTGGCTTAAACTTATTGGTATTAGATACAGTTTCAATTTCAACATGTATGAACAGAACAGTACATATAAGTACAGGATAAGATAGGTTTTTTTTAATGTGTAGTCATACTATTAAGATGAATGACATATGGCATTTCCTGATATAAATAACGAATGCAGCAATCTATGAGTTAGTGTGTTAATTTTTAAAGCTATTTTTGCGACAGTTTTATGGGTTTGAAATCATGTGAGCTAAATGTTTTTATTTGATAAAATGGTTACATAAACGGCATGCAACTCAATCATACTTTAAATACTAGTTTTCGGAAAGTTTTCTTAACAATGCGATGCGATGCAATATGTTACGAGCGAAAAGCAAAATGATACAATACAATGATACATTTGTACGATATCAAAATTGCAAAATTGATAATAAGCAGTATACTCCAGTAGTTATGTACTCATTCTGGAAAACATTCCGGAGTTAATAATTGACAAAATGGACATAAGATACATATAGGGATAAAGTTTGAATGAAGAATGAATTAGAACTTAGAACGAAACCGAAAATATTAAAGCTATTATGAAATAAATACGAGTGACTGTTTAAAATGGCAAGATCCGTAA
This sequence comes from Choristoneura fumiferana, assembly GCF_025370935.1. Lineage (NCBI taxonomy): Eukaryota > Metazoa > Arthropoda > Insecta > Lepidoptera > Tortricidae > Choristoneura > Choristoneura fumiferana. The sequence continues at coordinate 13,183,724 of NC_133472.1, forward strand.
TGTTTTTAATCTTCACATTAATATATTTAATCAAGTTAGGGAGTATTGGTACCAGTGGCGAAGCGTCCATAGAACCCTATTCCTACCGGCTTGCCCAATATTTATAAAATGGGACTACATAGGACATACCGGATTTGTGAAAATCGTAAGCGATCTTTGCTTCGGCTTTACCACGGAAATATATGACGCCACGCCACTGATTGGTACATATAATATATTTGTACATATTATGTATAGCCTAGGCCAAAAGTATTGAGCACCTATAACTTGATACGATTTCGCTGGTTTATCTACTTACGCGATTTAAATAGGATTTAATTAGGCGTTTTCTTGCTGAAATTTAATGTCATCAAGGTTTTTGTCACCAAAATGCTGTGACAACAACAGCATTAATGTAGTTTCGAGAAAATTTATGTAGTTTTTCGAATACATCTGGCTGATCTGGCTTTTTCACACGTACATGTACATTTGTCCCACGGAAGACGTTGCCATGCAACCCCAAACCATTATCCTACTCCCACCGTGTTTTCTGTTGGTACATCAACATCACACTGGTGTATATATTATACTTCAGGTAGACGTCGTACGTAGGACCCTCCCAGCGTCTCGAACACCTAAAAATTAAAAAACAACATGATAGTTTTGTAATCCTAATACAATGGCCGTCTAATTTATTAATGGTACCAAACAATATTTATTGAATTGGAAAATAAGGAGTCTTACATACCTCAAAGTTTGATTCGCGTGACCATACAATGTTAGACCAATCTTTTTCAGTTCACTTTTGGTGTTGAGTAGCCCACTTGAAGCGAGATTTTGTATTTTCGTCAGAGCCCGGAGCTTCTTTCTGGCTTTGCATCCTCTCAAACCAGCTCCTTGCAGTCTTCTTGTGGTTTTTTAAATACAGCCTCACTAATTGGCTTACTGGACCTGATCCCATAAAAGTCTTAATTTGTAAGTGTTGCGCTAACGTAACTTCTCTTTTTTTTTTACATAGGTATTAAAAGGATAAAATACGTATGTTTTGTTGTACGAAGCAAAAACAATTGTTTTTACGGATGTATGTGTTTACGTACGTTCAATGTAAGCGAACAACAACCGATTTCTACAAACGCTAATTTTTATTTTTTTATTACATATAAGTAGCTTTTGTTTTATTGGGAACCAGAATACCATTTATTGTGTATAAGTATCTTTTATAATTTACTAACAATTGGACAATATTTTAAAAAGTTCGAATGAACTCATTTTGGGAATTTATATTTTTATAGGCTGCTCAATACTTTTGGCCAAGGCTGTCTTTCCTCTAGCGAGACTGTCTAGGACTTCATAATAATACCTTGAACTGAAATAGATATCCACTGCCATGTCCATGCGCAAGTCATCTACACCGCAAATTAACGGTCAGTCCTGGAACACTCAAGGTAAAAAAACTACACAATTTTAAGCACATGATATAGGATTAATTTATGTTTAAGTACATAATATGGTAAGTAATTTTATGTAATAAAAATAGGTATTCAATTATACAAGAAATCAGATAACGCAGTAGGCACAATAAAAAAGTTGAAAATTATAGTTTTTGGAGCTATAAAGTGCAAAATAGGACTAAACGATTTGCTGGAGAAAACACACGAACAAAATAAGTAGTGGCAGCATTGCGAGGATTTTAGTGACGAAACTAGTTGGTGCTGCTAGTACCTATCGTGATGTCAAGCAAGTAAGACTAAGACTGTATTCCACCTGTCAGAAAATCCACGTTTGGCTCGGCACAGTTAATTAGTTTCAACTGAATTCTGTGAGAAGGAACTACCTACAAATGCAAAAAAACAGTTTCTTCAAAATGCCCTGCAGCAAGATTAGCAAGTAAAAAACAAAGCTGGCCTAAGTAGATGTATGGTTTAAAAATTCTTGTTAAATCATAAATCTTAATAAAAAGATTTATCGTAAATGTAAAAATGATTTTATCATTCGTAAAGTGAATATAAGTAGGGTTAAGCAGACATACAGACACACATAGCGGTCAAACTTATAACACCCCTCTTTTTGAGTCGGGGGTTAAAAATCACGCCTCTTTCCCAACGGGGTAGGCAGAGACTACGTCCTTCCACTTGCTACGATCCTGGCATACCTACAACTCATCATTCGTAGTAATACATTTTGAAAACAGAAAAGTTACTCTATTAAGAGGAAAAGTGATGTGGAGTCCGACAATAAAGATTAGAAATTTAATGTGGGGTGCCAATTCTTACGTTAACTTGTCACATATTTGACTTTAAATGCGATGGCCACAATAATTGAGTGAATTTTGTCTGCCGTTTTAGTCTCTTTTTTGTCAGTCTCTAGTATCCACATAAACTACACATATAAAAATATATAAGCTTTCTGTGCCAGTGCTAAGTAGGTACTCTATTACTAAATGGTAGTAGCAGATAGTTCAATGAATAATTAGAATTAAGGTTTTTTTTATATAGGTATTTCATGATCCACCTAAAAGGACAAGAACTTTCTGCATACTTTGAAGATATATAAAACCACAACCAAGTTCTTGAAATACTGGTTGCAAAACAGGTAATCTTTTTGTCGTTTTTGTTAAGTTAAGCACGTTATTTTAGAATTAATAGCCATTTCAAGAGTCGTATTTCAGATGAAACTTAAGGACGTATTACAGCTATAGGATCGATAAGATGTCCTTTTATATTAATAATTTTCCTTTGGCAGGTATCCAAATACATGTTTCAAATGGACTTCGTAAGTTCGTATTGGGAAACGTTTGAAAATAAAAACAAAAATGAAATGGCTAGAAAATGAGTGACCTATAAATGTTGTATAATTATAATTTATATTATAAGTTATTAGAGGACATACGAGCAAAATTTTATTTTAGGGCACAACACTAATAGTGTCCTCTTGAGGTATATTTGAATTTGAATGGGCAAAACAAGAACTCTGCAACGCTCACCTAAGCAACTTTTTAAGTTATAGCGGTTTGAAAGTTAGTATCACAAACAATTACTATGGTTACCATTTACTTAAAAGATTAAAAAAAATAGATTTTATATTGTTTTTATTTAATTCAGTGGTTAGTCATAGTACTTTGTGAGCTCTACATTTTGAGATTAAAATCTCAATTTTAAAAAAAGGTGACTAGTAGACAATCATGTTCTTTCGGTGGACCCTTCTAATATGAATATGATTGACAAAGTCAAGTGGTAGTATTAACAACTCTGGAGTATTATTTTGGGCTTGTAGTACCTATTTATTTATGGTGATGACATTATGCAAATTTCAAATAAATATAAAGTGAGTACATAACTAAGATACGACAAACTGAAATAGTGCATTTTAAAAGCACTAACGAAAATATTTTAGCTAGGTAGGTACCATCAGCCAAATAAGTGGTCTATCAATTTTTAAACAAGTTCCTATCAAACGAATATGTCGCTAAAGTCGAACTTTCAAGTTGACAGACACGTCTTTTGGCATTATTGTTTTATGACATGCAAACAATTGTCAACTTTAGGGTGGTAGACCACATATTTGGCTGATGGTACATCGTTTATTTCGAACTGAATAATGGAGTGAGTACCTATACCTACTCAGCTCCGAACATTGCACTTTTATGTTTTTGCAAATAAAATATATAATAATATAGTTATGCGTTGGGCAATCGCTTAAGCAGCCATAAAAGATAGGGCGTATATCTATCTACCAATTGTAGCTGTGGTTAATTAAACAAAAAGTACTGGAAAGCAAACCGCTCTACACAAAAAATGATAGTTTTCTTGGTTATGTTGAAATAGTGTACTGTAATCTTAATATATCATTTGAAGACCATAGGACAGTCTTAATTCCGCAATAGTTAAAGCCCTAATTACGTAAGTGAGTTTTAAGCAAAATAAGTAACAGCAATGTCGTACGTATATGAATTCCATGAGCTGTCTTTATTGCGTTTATTATTACTACCTGCTGGACTTACATCCGAATTAGAGAGGATTTGTACCCATCTGTTTAATGGATGAAAAATATTTTCATGTATCCAATTAAGTAGGGTCGGGGCGGGAACAGTGAATAGGATTTTGCAGACCCTCAAATTATGATGTAAATGTTGTGCGAATTAGACTTGATTGTGCATAAATACTGACCATCTCCAACTGATAATGTATTTGAATTTATTTAAATATAAATATTTTTACGACTACTTATTAGTGGAAAGTGGAAAGTGATCCCTGTAAATTTTTATTTTGCATTGTTCCTGCAACACTTCATAACACACGTTGGCATGATAATTTAGAGTTTATCACAATCAAAAGTGCGAAAATTTTACGTGAGCTCACTAAACTTGCAAAATAAACGTCAGTCAAAATTAAATGATGCGCATGCACCTTAGCGCGACACGCTTAGGACACGGTATGCATGCTTATAGCGCAGTTACAATTCCTGACCTATTATTTGTTCGTAGATTAAAACTACTTATAATTTTTATTCCATCTCGTTTATTTGTTTTCATTCCATTAATTCCACGTCTTATAGAATCTTCAGGATAGTTTCCGAATTTTCTTCCAGCGTCGCTCTTGCGATGTGGCATGCTAAAAAGGAAAACAAATTGTTAGTCTAATTATAATGGGTGACACGCTTTCCCGGCCCGGATAATACTGGGATGGAAATACCGACCCTGTTTTTCGTGTACACGCCCATAGAAGCTCCTGTCAGTTTTTATGGGTGTGTACACAAAAAAAAGGCCCGGTATTTCCATGTCGGTGTTATCCGGCCCGGGAAAGAGTGTCACCCGATATAATAATTATATAGGTAAGTACCAGCTTCAACCCTTGCCCTACGCCGTATCGTGTAGTAAATATCCGAATTTGTAAATATATCACTGGAATAGAACTAAAACAATTAATGATTATTTATATTTAAAGAAAAGTATAAGTAATATGAAAAATTTAAATCATATCCCTAAAAAAAAAAGTTGGGTTACTTAATAAACCAATCCGACGTGCTGACTTAATCGATTTCCAAGTATTAAAATACAAATATTTTTTTTTTATTCTACTGGATGGCAAACGAGCAAGTGGGTCTCCTGATGGTAAGAGATCACCACCGCCCATAGACAACTGCAACACCAGGGTATTGTTATTTATAAAGAAATATAATTTTACGTTTAAAAATACACTTTACTTTAGAAAGTACATAGCGACTCGTGACGTGAGTCAATCTGTACTTCTTAAATTTGAGTAATTGAACGCGCCGTTGCCATTTTCAATTCAACGGCGCACAATCTCATTTGATTTGTCCAAGGACATGCAAATCTATGTCATTGCCTGGTATATTAACTTCGCTTTCCACTAAAACGACAGAAAATGTCTAAATTCAAATTTCAATGAATAAAAACATTATGCAACTTACCTTGAAAAGTTTACCTTTTACCACGAAACAGGAAAAACACTGTTAGACGGCGCCGGCGCACAGTGGAGTATTTGGCTCTAAAATGCGCTCAAAAGTCGAATTTACGAAGTATCGAATTGCAGGTAGCGGCTGCTATCTGGCTAAAGATAAGGGTCTAAGGAACAATAGTCTGCATTTTTTCTGTTGTTACCGATAAGGTTCGCTACGCACGTCAGTAGTCTTTCAAACTCATGTCTGATCGCACGTACTAACCCGAAGTGAAATTAGAGTCAACGGTTGTGGAAACTAAGTGTTTTACAATTAAGTTACGTTAATTGTGGTAAATTGCAGTAATGGATACTGTAGAACCGAGGTTGTGTATATATTTACATGTACGTTTCATTTCCAAAAAAATATATTTTATATTTTATTGAACTGTTTTCAGTTAGATGAACTAACGTAATCATGTTTACTTTAGTGTTTAGTTAATTCAAAGACTTTATAATTATGTTCCGGCATGTCCGCGCGATCTAAGGTATTTATCATCTACTGCAGATATGTATATCAGAAGTCCAGTAAAATAATTAGCTGCCGAGAAAGTGCCAAAATATGATCTCGTAACATAACTGAATTATTGGTAAAGCAAAACAAACTTTGGTTTTGGTCACTTTAAATAATCTTTGTATTTCTTCGTCCTAGGTGCTCTGGTGTGAAGATTGTGACACGACAGTATGTTTTTCAAAAGACGAAAGGTTATGAAGAGAAAGACTTTGGAAAAAAGTTGGATCTAGTGGAGCAAGAACTAATAAGCGATGCTTCTTTCCCGATCGATCAAAAAAATAAGTTATACATACATTTTCGCATCTTAAGGCTGAAATGAAGTCAAAATGGCAGACAGCTAAACGAACAGAGACCGTGTTTTTAAAAAAATACCAAAAGTGGTTACAAGGCACGCTCGAAATACCTAAAAATGTCACGAATAAACATTTGGTTGGTCGGCCACATAAAGTTTTGAAGATTTAGCAGAATGTAGTAACGTCGTAAGACAACCCATCTACGCAGTGAAAATGAGGCAGAATCTTTAATTTACGCTGGCCAAATGGCCCTTCGTGAAAAAGGAAATGTCGATGCAGCACATGTGGTAAAAGATGTTATGTCATCTCCAACACGTGGTTATAAATACCGACAGGCATTTCGGAAAAGCCACACCCCTGAAAAAAGAAATACACAATTAACGCCAACAGAAGCGTTGTCCATGTTCGTAGAAGCATCGCTGACACGTAAACAGTACGAAATAATAAGAGAAAGCTCAAAAAAACTATACCCTTGCTATTCTATACTTAAGAAAGAAAAACAAGCATGCTACCCAGACGTTGGTGCTTACCGTGTTACTGAAACCTGTGCGGAAATCACATTACAGGCTTTATTGGATCACACTGCTCAACGGTTAATTTTATACCTTGAAGAAGTGTTAAAAAAACTTACTACAGAAGAAATGGCGAACCTCGAACTTACTTACAAATGGGATGTGATGGTTCACAGCAGGCGCAATATAAACAAAAGTTTGCTAACAACACTGACTCGGATGCAAACATTTTCCAGTCTTCACTGGTACCTTTGCGGTTGATTTGTAAAAGCAATAATAAAATTATTTGGAACAATCCAACGCCCTCTTCCCCCGCTACTGCCGGCCAATGCGAATCAGGTTTATACATGAAAGTAAGGACGTAATAAATGAAGAAATCAGTTATCATAATGAGCAAATAAAACATTTGACGGCCAGCAGGATAACACTCCAGACTTGCGAGGTGAAAGTATACCATAAATTGTTGTTTACCATGGTAGACGGCAAAGTGTGCAATGCCGCAACCAATACGTTATCTACCATGCGATGCTATATATGTAAAGCAACTTCCAAGCAATTCAACGATTTGGAAAAAATGGAGAAAACTGCAACAGATCCAGAAAATGTAAAGTTTGGATTATCAATTTTACATGCCCGAATCAGATTTTTTGAAACTTTACTACACATTTCATATAAAAATACTATAAAAAAATGGCAAGTGAGATCTCAAGCTGAGAAAGATATTGTTAAAGAGAGAAAAGCACAAATCCAAGATGGATTCAAAACTGAGCTTGGTCTAATAGTGGACGTACCTACAGTAAATTACGGAAACAGTAATGATGGAAACACAAGTAGAAGGTTTTTTAATAATGCAGAAACATCCGCAAATATTACCGGAATAGACAAAACTTTAATTGACCGTTTTGCAACTATTTTGGAGGTAATATCAAGCGGGCACAAAATCAATGTAGATAAATTTGCTACGTATTGCCAGGAGACAGCAAAGCTCTACATTCAGCTGTATCCGTGGCACCCTATGTCACCCACAGTGCACAAAATATTAGTACACGGGCCAATCGTAATCCAACATGCAATTCTGCCTATAGGAAGCCTGTCAGAAGAAGCTGCAGAGGCAAGAAACAGACATTTTCGGCAGTTTAGAGATCAATTCTCTAGAAAATTTAGTCGAGTCGATTGCAATATGGACGTTATAAACAGATTATTATTAACATCTGACCCATTTATGAGCAGCATTAGGCCCAAAAATCCAAAAAATCAAAACCTTTTAAACTTGAAACAAGAGATATGTTAATGCCGTATGAAGTAGATAACCAGGAGGAAGAGGACATGGTTGAGTGTGTTGAGGAGTCAGATGAAGAGCGGTGGAATTAATGTTGGTTGTTTTGTCAAACAAAACTCACTAATAACAATAAACAAGCTGATTTATAAATAATAGTTTTTTTTTTTTTTCAGTTTCTCCCGCTTAAGTTTTGTAAAGTTGTCTCCAAAACAATTTTTTATCGTTGTTAGTTCTATTAAAATGAAAAGAAAACTGATTAAAGTCAAAAATAATTTTGAGCGACTTTTTTGGTCAAATACCCCACTGTGCGGCGCTAAGTAGATCAGTGGTTTGTATATGGGTTTACTAATGTTTCGGCGAATAACGTTTGGCAACCTGTTTCATTTCGCAACTTTTCATTTCCCAACTGTTTGATATTCTTGAAACTGTAAATAAGTATTTCAGGATTTTTATAAAACTAATCTAACCTAACCTAAAGGGTTCTACACGATGGCCATGAAAGAAATCCTGAAATATTTACAGTTTTAGAGTTTGTGAAATGAAACAGGTTGCCAAACGTTACGTTGCGAAAAGGCAGTACTCGTTGTACATGTTTTGGGTTTTGAGCGCTTCCCGCCAACGAAGGAGACAGATAGATATTGCTGTTCTAGGTAGGAAATTTAGGTGCGAGTTGGTGTACCCGACAGAGTCACCGTTCCCGACCCGACCCTGTGTATATATCACGTGTTAGCCAAAAAAAATATTTTATTTTTATTGAACATCACATCACTATAAATGGGTAACTAACGCTGTCTGTCTACTCTTAGCGCTTAGTTTGAGATCCTGCGAAGAACAGTATAATTTGTATCCGAATTGCATAGTTCCCGCGCGATCAACCAGGTATTTACAATACTGCAGAGTACATTACTGCAGAGTCCAGTAAGTAAGCCATCCTGGACGAGACGGTTCGGTCATCAATGATACGAGGCCAGGATGGCGATTATTGGTCGAAGCTTGTATAGTGCTTGGTGATGGTGATAATGAAATGACGGTGATTGTGATGTGATGGTGATAATGATGATGGTTGACGGTGATGATTATGATTGTTAGTCATGGTGATGATGATGATTGTTAGTCATGATGATGATGATGGTTGACGGTGATGATGATGATGATGATTGTTAGTCATGGTGATGATAACGATGATTGATGATGGTTGACAGTGATGATGCTGATGATTGTTAGTCATGGTGATGATGACGATGATTGATGATGGTTGACGGTGATGATGATGATGATGATTGTTAGTCACGGTGATGATGATTGTTAGTCATGGTGATGATGATGATTGTTAGTCATGATGATGATGACGATTGATGATGATTGTTAGTCATGGTGATGATGGTCTTTGATGGTGATGATGATGCTAATGATGACATGGACCCATTTCAAAATACTAGTCAACTACACCCAACACTGCCGCTCGGCCCGCGCGCTGTTTGTGACGGGTTCCTAATTTTAAAAGGAAAGGAAGTTCGAGATTACTTCCTGGACACTATACGTAGCTAGTCTCCAGGATGCGTTACTTTCTTTCTAGGACGTTTTTGATGACGTAATGGCAACATTTCATACAATTTTTGAGAAAAATATATTTCATAATTCTCACGGGGTAAAAATAATAATATGGGTGCAGTTTGTTGTAAACTATATCCACTAGATACTATACTGCAAACAATCATCCATCAGTCTAGTTACCACTTCCCACTAGAACCACTAATGTAGATTAGGTTTAGCTTGTCGTTGCCGTTTGTCAGCGATAGTGTTATTGGATTTAATATTAGATAAGTTTGATTCTATTTACGTGAACGCCAATGCTGACAGCATTGTTCATGTTCAAAGGAAATATTATGTTATGTAATGCAAATTAAGCGATATCGAATCCTGTGTACACATGCAGTCGAGTTTGAAAAAATATGAACTTATCCATCGCTTCAAAGATATGTACTATTCCACAGATTCAAATTCCCACATAATAAATAAGCCGTAGTAACATAATTTTGAGTGGTCTGAATACGATATATTATTTTTACATACACACACACATACACTTGGCTGTAGGCAAATGTTAAAAACACAAAACAAGAAACTGGACGTGTTCTTCTGTCTGTCTCGAGCTCTGCTACAGAGCCCTATTCTGAAGTATTATTAACTTTAAATAACTACTTAGAGAAGTTTATATGGAACGTAATAAAAGGCTATTTTGTACGCAAGTACATATACAGTAGTACGGCTACAAAGCTGTTTTATACGATTGATCAGACTTGACATGTAAAATTGTACATTTTGTAATTTACACTTGCTCGACCAAGAAGAATTATTTTATTAGTATATAAATTGGAAAACGGGATATTGGTCGCGATAGTGTTAAATATAAATAAATGTTAACCTGAAAATTATGTTTATTTTTCTTTCAGGTGAAGGCTGATGAAAATGCGAATACATACATGCTTGTGTCAAGACCAGAAAATATTTTACTTTATAAAATGAGATTCTTTACGAGAAAAATTATTCCCAGGACTTGAGGGGAAAAGATAAAGGTAATTATTATTACTGTCACCCTACCATGTACAGTCAAGGGCATACATATCTCTACAGCCATAACGTCAAATATGTTATGTACACATCCACCTTATGGTGGTCGACAAAGGTGTATAAGATATTTTTGACGTCCTGGTAACGTACAGTCAGCTGCACATATACCGTAGGGGGATCACCTTTATCTGCAGCCGACTGATTTATGCCCTTGGCTGTACATTGTCATTTGATAAAATTATAAATTACATGTTCGAAACTCAATCATCTAGGTGCCACTCTTCTCTTTACCCAGCCGGATTTTATAAGGAAATTAAATACCAACAGTGGAAACAATTACTTACTTACTAGAGTACCTTTTATTGTTCATTCATTGCTATATAATTATACATTTTAAGTTTTATTGATTTACTAGCTTTTGCCCGCGGCTTCGCTCGCGTTAAATTAGGAGTAACATACATTTACTTTCTGCGATCCTTTTTTCGTGTTTTGATTATTTTTTCGGAGGATTACATGGAAATACAAATACAGACAGATTTTATTTTAGACAGATGGTGGAAATTTTGTAATACAAAAATCGACCTACATACGTAATTAATTATGATTCTTACCAACTTTGAAACCCTGCTTCGCTGATTCAGGGTTGGAATTTTAGAAAACGTTAAAGTACATACTACGCGTTTCTTTTGCCAGCAACTTCATACACGATATAGGATTATATCCCGAGAAATTTTAAAGTTCCCGCGGGATATGAATCACTGTTATGATCTATTTTAATATTCTTAATTGTCGATTAGAGACACATTGTGGCTTTCTATTATTGAAATAATTTTGAAAATCTGCCTCAAAATTGAAACATTTTCTTCTGCGGAAAGTTGCATTTTTTTTAAAGTAAGTAGAGTAATGTCAATCAGGGATAGTATATCTTTCTTTTGATAAAATAATAATTTAAATCAGCTCAATAGTTTCAGAGATGACCCCCAACTATTACCTACTTGCATGCCAAAAAATAGTTTTTAGCTGTTAGTATTACCTACTTGTGTACCAAATTTGAAGTCTCTAATAATTATAGTTACAGAAATAGGGTCATTAATTAAAAGTGAAAATACAAATCCCATTTATTCACTATCCCGTGGGAATTTTGATAAATCCTGAAAATAGTTTTTAGCTGCTAGTATTACCTCCTTGTAAACCAAATTTGAAGTTTCTAATAATTATAGTTACTGAAATAGGGCCATTTCGAAGTGAAAGTATAAATCCCATTTATTCCCTATCCCGTGGGAATTTCGAAAAATCCTTTCTTAGTGCGCGTCTACACCTATTAAGGAACATATAAGTATTCCAAATTTCAAGTTTCTAGACCCAGCGGTTTGGGCTGTGCGTTGATCTATAAGTCAGTCAGTCAGTTTCTTCTTTTATATATATAGATTGACACCTTGGTCATAGACAAAGATTATACTTTATGCACTAGCATAAAGAGTAAGTTTTCTCAAAAATTACCGTAATAGTCTACATTATTCCTTATCATATCAGAAGGCTAAATGCATAGTTTATGGTCACCGAGAAATTAAAAAGTTAAAAAGATTGCAGGCGCGCTAGCTCGATAATAATTTATTATTATAGTCTCGAACTTTTTAAAAAGTGAAAACGGCCATGGATATGTTGGCACAAGTATACAGCCTACTCAAATGGCTGCTATCAGTTATTTTGTTGGAGCTCCAGACTTTTTTTATTGGATCTGAAACAGCTTGTGGTGTTTTCGGTGGAAAAACACACCTGCTGTTTTTTTTTTTAATGAAAATAAGGCGGGAAAGCATAAAAAAAATTATTGGAATAAAATTAAATGTCATAATATATTTTTCACTTCTCATGCTCTGAAAGTAGGTCAATATATCCTTACGAGGCGGGAGTAAAGTGAGTACTTTAGTCCCTAGGAAGTAAAAGTAATAATTTTTTTAATTTACTTCGATTGACTTAGATAAACTCATTGCGATTGTGTGTGGACCATTTTCATGACGACAATTTTACGTTCTTAGTCTACGTGGTCTTAGTTCTATGCTTTTTCCGCATCGAAGGAGGCGCCATTTATTCCAGTTTGTGTATGGACCATTTCGCCGATGCGATTTTGTTATATCTGTGTCTTGTTAGAAAAAAATACTTACTGCGAAAACTTTGAAATTGTTGTAGAGCGTTAATCATAAACGATTAAAATAAATTGATTATGCTCGCAATGTCGTCAATTGATAGTAAAAATTGTGATATCGAGCAGAGTAAAAGACATAATTGATAATCTTTTGCCGCCGAAATCAATAGAGTAGAGAGTAATAAATAGAGTTCACCTCGAGACTAAAAGTCAATATAAACCCTCGGATAAATAGACACTTTCGCTAAAGGTGGGGTACCTTGGGTATATATTGGCTTATTTTAGTCCCTCGATAAAAATATACTATTGTTGAGCAAAGGTTTATTCTAATTTAGTTTTTTTTTTCTTCACAATATTTGAGAAATCTTTATATTAGTCTCGGCTGGAATTTGCTTTGGCTTCGTATTTTTTAAACGGATTCGCAAGCTCATACGTTCAATTCTCATACTCAGCCAGCAATTGCCTACTTCCAGGCCACGACAATAATCTACTATAATGTCGCCTAGATCCAGCATAAACCAACTGTAAGTACAAGCATAAGAAGTGAAAGTTTTTTTTTTGTTTCTTGTTTTATGTTTAATTTCCTCGCAATCAAAGTTACAAAGCAGAGTGTATAACTTGTTCATAAAACGTATACTTACTCTTATTTATTACCCTCAACATTACCATCAATGCTCGCCTGCATGTCGGGTAAAATGCCACGTTCTATAGTACACTCGTACTTAGTACAATTTACTATTTATCAGCATGATTTATTTGAGTTTTATTGTTCACAGGTAGCAACGGCAAAAACAGCAAGAGAGTAGTAACATAAACGTTAATTGTACCATAGATGAATAAATAACAATGAATGACAAGAATGATTTATTTTATAGTTATTACATAATCCTAAATAGACCCATACAGATACAGTACAGCGCGACAATTTAGATAACGATATGTATTTAATTTAAGTAACAGGAAGACGTATTAAAAATGTATGTCTGTCAGTCTGTCTAAGCAAATGCCGGACAGCTATAATTTCATCTCTTACCTTTAAACGAGCAATTCTTTTAACATATAATTCTTTATTTCGGGGATCTCTGAAGTGGCTCTAACGATTTCGATGAAATTTGGTATGCAGGTGTCTAGGAGATGAACAATCGATCTAGCTTGGTCTGATTTCTGGAAAAATGTGTTTTCTAGTTTTAGCCCTCTAGCCCTCTTTCTAGCTTTATCTGGTGTGATCTGTGTTGTGACGCCTTGTGTTCTGTCGCATCACAAGCTATAGAAAGAGAGACAGCATCACAACACAACACGACAGATAGGTAAATGTGAATGCGGCTTGCGACGTTGCTGCCTTGCCTGGCAGAATCAGAAGTCAAAAAAATATGATAGCAAACACTGTACCTTGAACCTTGTTACTTGTATCTGCGTAAGTTCGTCTGGTCATTGATTAGTCTTATGAGTAGGCAACAGTCGTGCTGCAATCTATTGGTAACTGCTGACACCCATTTCAAACGCAGTTATAAAGCCCATCACACACTACGCAGATACGATAATATTTTATCTGTGTATAATATCTTTGCCATCTTTCGATATACGTCGGTGCCCAGATACTTCACGATAAAATATAAGTTATCTGCGCTGTGTGTGTTAGCTCATTGAATTGTATAGGAAGCGATATTGACAGATATGCGTTCAGATACAGATCTTATCGTATCTGCTTAGTGTGTGACGGGCTAAATATTATTACTCATACGGAACGACCAAAATAGAATCCGGTCAAGTGGGAGTCTGATTCGCGCATCGAGGGTTCCGTACAGAATTGTAGGTATCCAGAGGTAGCAGAGCTCTGCTCCTACATCCTGGGTCGTCTTACATTGGAGATGTCATATACAGACGTAAAATTGTATGGTAGGTATAAATAATAATGTAATAAGACTCACAAACCATGAAAATAATTTTCTACAAGTATTAAGTCGGAGGAACAACGGGTCTTGAATTTTGGTAGTTTTGGGCGAGCCCTAAAATTGTTTCAATATTGTGCGCGTTAACTTCTTAAAATGAATGGAATCATTTAACCCTTTACCAGGCCCCTAAGAACTAGCGTGTCTTCATACGTACTTTATATACTGTTACAACTGTATTGAACGCCTTGCAAAAATGTATTTACGAAAGTCGGAGATGTTCCTTTAAACCAGAAATAAAAACCGGCCAAGAGCTAATCGGACACGCCCAAAATAGGGTTCAGTAGCCATTACGAAAAAAATAAGTAATATTTTATACGGAATCTTCCAAGTTTAGGTATATTTTATACTTTAGCCTGCTATTTACTCATAAAGTACTAATAATTCTCAAGCAACTTAGCCGTTATAGTTTTCCTTGAAAGATTGATATACTTACTACCATCCTGAATTTTTTGCATTGAACGATATCCCACACTATAGGGTTGGATGAGAAAAAAAAATCACCCCCACTTTATGACTATGGGAGGTACCCTAAAAAATTGTTTTTGAATTTTTAATTGTACCATTTTGTCGGCATAGTTTACTTACATATCCGTGCAAAATTACAGCTTTTTAGCATTGATAGTCCCTGAGCAAAGCCGCGGACGGACAGACAGACATGGCGAAACTATAAGGGTTCCGTTTTTGCCATTTTGGCTCCGGAACCCTAAAAATGTGGGTTACGGTTATCCCATGGCATGTCTAAGTATGTCATACTCGATTTTGTCTTATTAAGTATATTCTTGATCAGGCGAAGGGATATATTCCTCCCACATCTTATATTGGTTATCATAGTCAAGGTTTAACTTCAAATCTACTACGAAACATTATATCAATCACTGAAAACATTATTTTATGATCTTCAAAATCCAGTAATGTATCTTTGGCAGCCGTTTAAATCCAATTACCGGGCCATGGGAAGAACAGCTCCCGCAAAGTTAAACTAATAAGGCCATGGGATAATGTCAACCCATATCCTAATTCTGGTCATGCACAATAATGCATGAATATTTAGGATTACATTACCTACCTTTCAACACTCAAAATCTACAAAATATCATAAAATTGTTCGACCTATGTACCTACTTCTGTTTCATAGAAATTAAGGAGTGTTCGAATTTCTCGACACACGCTCGATTTAAATGAAAATTTGCATTTAAGTTGAATATTTCGCAAACAGCAGGGCTACTACGAAACTCGTAACTCGAAGTTCGCGTCGTGCGATCCCTTTTGACACTTACACTATTTAATACGAGAGCGAGTAGTAGTAGCCCTGCAGATCCCTGAATCGAAAAATCGTTGGAAACCCCCCAATGGTTTTTAACTTTAACCTTTTCGCCGCCACGTCAAATACAAAAGACATCATCCATACCGTATGGGTCATACGCCAGGCATATTGCAAGGCCTAAAATTGAAGTAATGGACTTTTATATAGGTCGTTGGCGTTGAAAAAGTTTAAAGACCTATCCAACGATACCCCACACTATATAGATTTAGTCAAGAAAAAAAAAACACCGCCACGTCTGTGGGAGGTAGCCTAAATTTTTTTTTTACTTACCACTGTCGGCGTGACCAATGACTGATATGTATGTCAAATTACAGCTTTCTAGTACTAACGGTCTTTGAGCTTAGCCGCGGACGGACAGACATGGCGTAACTATATAAATAAATACACGCACGGCGCATCGGCAAGAGTTGATTCGCATAGCGCATTCCTGCGATGTTACGTCACATTTTGTTGACGCGCCATAATCGCACCTTCGGTCGGTAGAACAAGGGCATAATAAATTAACTTTTTTTAATTTTCTGATTTCTAGAAAATTTAGCCCTTGCACTCCCGAAAGTACGAAGAACTAATTTTTCGATTTTTAGACAATTATGCCTTTGTACTGTACTACCGAAGGTGCGAATATTATGGTCACCCGAATCGTGGAAGGGAGAAGCCTTGCTGGACGAAATAGCATTCTGCGTTGCGAATTCGCATCGCGCTGATCTGCTTTGTGTACAAGCCCTAAACTAGTAATGTTAGAAAAGCGTGATCTATATTGGGTAAAATCAAAATACGTTGGTGCATGTAGTTACTGTTTTTAGGCGGTCGCGTGGTCACACCAGCAGGCGATGACGAAAAGAGGTACAACAACTTCTAACCACAGTATCAACGTATTTCAACTTATGTAGGGTATTGCAAGTGAAAAATCCTTTTTTTTCTTATAAATTTATTTTAATTTACGCAGTGGCCTCGGGTAACGTGGTAATGATGTCAGAGTCACCAGGGTCCGTAATGGCAAGGGTGCATACTCTGTAGTATTTACCGCAAGCTGTGCCTAACTCGATGTTGTTGCCACTGTAGTGGTGGACTCCGGTCTTTGCCAAATAGGCGTAGTACTCGATCTCGGATTTCCTGAATAGAAAATAATTAAGTCACTTTTTGTGTAATATCTTATGATATGACCCATTCTTGGTTCACTAACATGTTATTTTTTTTATTTGGTTCACTAACATGTTATTTATTTTTTAACAGTTCGAGGGGAAAGGGGTAATTTCACCCGAGTTATACACTACTTTTCCTTTCGACTGTGAGGAAAGTAAAATACTACAAAAAAATTAGAATAATAATAAATTTAATTTACTTAAGTATATCCAACCTCCAATGGTACCTTTTCGACCTGGCCACTTGCCACGGCAGACTATGAAAAAAAATCGAGTTGGTTACGACCAAGGAGCTTATATACAAAACTGGAGGTTGAAACGAGAAATATATTCCATCTCTTTCTTTCACATTTCACGAATGACAACCATCTCCTTCTTAACCTACCTAAAGAAAGAGATGGAATATGTTCGAGACGTAATAAAGATCAAATTTCTTGTTTCGGCGTGTTGTATATAAGCTGGTCACGACGTGTATCTAGATGGCCATGCCGAAACGTAAAAAAAATTGACGTAACTCAATTATCTTCGACTCCGTGGTTAATCGAAAAATTAAGAATTACTTTCCACCCTAGAGGGGAAAACGCAATTTTCCACCCGGCTATCTACCCATGAAAATAAAACTTTCCGAACAGGAGGGATAAAAATTAAGTTAATTTCTCCAAGACACCATAGCCTAACTTTTACCATTGAAAGATAAAAAATTACGCGCAATAAAACAGTGTAAAGGTTTAAAAGTATGAAGTGTAAGTCCATAACTAAAGTGGTTATAATTCTCAAGCAATCTTAGCTGTTACAACTTTCCTTGTTAATAAAGTTTAGATTTTAGAGGGGGGGGGAACGAATTTAATGAAAATTTGCACTTTAAAGTTGAATAATTTCGCAAACAAATCACTGAATCGAAAAATCGACTTAGCAAACCCGTAATGGTTTTAAAAGACCTATCCAACGATACCCCACACTATAGGGTTAGTAAAGAAAAAAAAAACCGGCCAAGAGCGTGTCGGACATGCCCAAGATAGGGTTCCGTAGCCATTACGAAAATAATCAAGTAATATTATGTGCGTTATAACACAATTAAAACAAATACTACAGTCTTAAAATCTATTACTAAAAAAAGAGCGTAACTTCAAGGCACTTACGTCCTTTTTTTGAGAAGCGCAGTTTTTGGGCAATAACACAAAAATAGTATATCCGATCATGTTGAAACCAATTGTCAACAAACGATTTACAAGATAGAGGGGGGGGGGGGGCACAATTTTTGCTACTTTGGGAGCGATTATTTCCGGAAATCTTCACATAATCAAAAAAGTTTTTGAGAAACCTTACTTTCTTTTAAAAAAAAAAACTGTCAAAGTACGTGCCACAAGTTGATGAAAGAAAAAATTTTTTTTTTTTCGTTTTCTTTACCTATATAGAGTGCCCCCCTATAAATATTTATTTTTGTTGTTTAACTACAAAACTAAATGGCGGCTTTGACAAGATATTGTACTCCAAATAGCATTGTTTGTAGTTTTCAAGTAAAATGCCTGTGACATACAGACGGACAGACAGACAGACAGACGTGTTGAAGGGTTCGTTTTTGCGTTGTTGGCTCCGGAACCTTAAAAATCACTGTCACTGTCTTTGAGCTTAGCTGCAGACACAGACTGACAGACATGACGAACCTATAAGGGTTCATAGTTGACTACAGAACCCTAAAATGTGACTTTATTTATCTCTCTTATGTCACATCAAATAAACTGAGGTCACCTGTCGATGTTAATGGAAATCAAGAAAAAAACGTTATAATGTCGCCCACAACTCCATTCGCCAAGACAAAAATTATCCCACACCTTACATGTGGCAAGTTACCGCATTTGATAAAATTGCCCCTGAGCGGAGACGGGGCAGGTTGCCCTTACTATAGAATATTTTATATAACAGACAGGATAGTTTAACTGAGCACTCTACAAAAGTTTTTTTTTTATAACATGTTTATGTTGTTTTATAAATAATTCTGATTCATATGCAGTATATATAAACTTTACAAGGACAATGTTCTTAATATCATTAATTGATCAAAATTATTGATCAGTTAAACTAAACAGACTATCTGTTGAAATATTCACTTATTTTAAAGCATCTTTCATATATGTGAGGATTTAGCAATTCAGTAAAGTGGTATCCTTGCATACTATAATGCAGACTGATTATAGAATAATAATTTAATAAGTTGACAACTTCAGATTACACCTGGGTAAAGAGTATTCACCTAGGTAGTTTTATAACTGCCAAATAAAATGTAAAAACATTTTAATTCATACCTGTTCAAATCAAGTTGTAGGCTTCAAAGACTACTCCATAGGTTTCCCTTGAAAATTAATGAATACAGGAAAACATTCCCAAACATTAAGTTCTAATTGACAAAAATGAAATTTCCTAAGGCTGCATTTTAGTAGGCAGTTGACTACCCGCTGAGCTCACCAATACCCATCAAATATGCAGCCTGATGTGCAACAGAGTGGAATGAATTGCTGTGTTCATAATCAGGGAATCCATACTTCTTTGTCTTTGAAAGACTCCATATGGTTGTCACAAAACTTTGGACACAAATCAGCAGTCCACCTCAGATAACCCAATTCAACAACAAAGGAAATATAGGTGAAATGCGACTTTGATTATGTGTCAAAAATCAAGACAACTTAGTTCCCTTTCTTCTTTAAATTAAGCTTTTGGGAAACTCTACTTCTCAGTAGTCTCACCTTAAAGGAGGGGCGTTCTTCGCAATGATGACCAGCTTTGCCTTGCCCTGACGCAGAGTCTTTAGGGTCTGCTTGTAGCCAAGGCAGTATTTGCCAGACTTCATAACAAGCGCCAAGCGCGAGTTAATAGACTCGATGGTCTTTTTCTGAAAATAAAGAAACAATATTAGCATAATATATGTGCAATAGCAGAATTTCCTACAAAGTAACCTAACCTCAAAACAATGTGGTAAACCCAGAATTGTATACGACATCTCAGCGCCGCAAATTACAGAATAAGCGAGCCTATCATGTCGCGATTTTATTTAGGACTTTAAATAATGTTATACAAGATAAAAATCGAGATAACTAAGTGAAGTCCCTAATGACTGAAACACGTGTTTTAAAAATACCTGTTTCTTTGCCGCAACCATTGTGCTAATGTGGTAGAACGAACGCTGCAACAATTAAAAATGATTTAATATTACTAGAAAACTGCACACAATATTTCACGTTGAAAATAAAACTAAAGACAGAAACGTACGCCTCAACGAGCGCTCAGTCAGCCCAAGAAAGAATGAAAGAACGACTTCATTCGTAAAGATAACGTCAGTGTACGGAACGGAAAGAGCGAAGCAACGAAGGAAAACAACATCATTCAATTGCTCTATGTCTATGGGTAGCATTTAAATTTGAATAAAAAAATGTTGTCTTTGATAAAGAGAATATAAAATTTATTATTTATTTTATAACTATTTGATTTTGTTAAAATAGCAGTCACGATCCCATTAGACAAAATTCTCCCATGTGTAATGGATGAAAAAGAAACAGATAAAAAATAACGGTCGCAAAATGCACACAAAGCGCGCAAATATCATGAAATGAAATGAAAATGGATGAGAGACAGAAACGAAATGGCTTTATTCAAGCTTTTTATTTAACAACACTAATTCATTCGCTGGTGTTATTGGTGTGAGAACCTAATATATTTTTATTAGGATTCATTATACTCATACCCAAAGCGTGCCAACGGAATCTTCTACTGAGACTCCGCTGTCTATTTGTTTTTGCCTGTCCGTCCGTCACAGGGCTCTATCTCTTTCTTTGAGTACTTAACTAGAGCTCCTTACCTTTACGCGTCTGTGGCGGATGCGCAAACCTACTCAAAGATCTCTTTACTTACCTACTATTTAGACGGACACTAGATTTTTCAAATTTTCAACTGTGGCCACTTTCAACAAATACTAAAACAGAATTTAAGAATTTAACAAATATTTAAGGGGGTTCCCACACAACAAATGAGTTTTTTTTTTGCCATTTTTTTTTGCTTGATTTTAAATTTTAATAAGTAACGACAATAGGTAGAGAAATGTTCACAGACTATTTTAGTTGTATAATCACTTTAAACAATTAAATTAAAATAAAATAAATATTTAAGGGGCTCCCATACAACAAACTTGTTTTTTTTTGCTAATGTCTAATGTTGTTTAGATAAGGGTACGGAACCCTTCGTGTGGGAGGGAGTCCGACTCGCACTTGGCCGGTTTTTTTATTGCTTGCTGGACTGATTTTTAATTTTTAAGCGTTCCGATTTATGCAAGTTGTAAACACTAACACAACCATATCCATCATAGTTATGGTCATGTCCAGTCCATGGACCTACATAGGTACTTATACTCTTTGCCATGGACATGTCATGGACGTACTACTTCATGTTATAGTAGTCAAGTGACTTCAATCAATTTTTAGAAAAAATATAGCTCCATCGATACTATCGATGATTCCGCCAATGTCGAGGTTGAAAAAGACTATCGGTTGGCCGTACGTAAGAAGTGTTCGTGTCTTGTCTGTCAGACAGACAGATAGAGAGAGGTTCAGTCAACTCAAAAGTGTCAAAACGGCCTGAACTGGCATGTGCGGCGGGCGGGTGTTTGATACACAAAGTAGGCTGTGTTTCACTTAAAAAAATTCCGAACGCAAAATTTATAATACTAGGTTCACCACTATTAGATCATAAAGTTTATCTGGTGTTTTGTGATAATTTACAACTGTAATAAATTTTAAACTTCAGGGATTAATTGTTAACGTTCAACCGCTGATAGAATTATTCTGTGAAATACTGAGCCTGAGTTTAATTTTACAGAAGGCTTTGCTGACTGACCACTTACTGTTTTTTAAGCATTCAGATCTTTTTGTGTTCAATTAAGTAAAACGTAGTAATTAATGAACATGTCTGATAAAAGTACGAGTAAAAAAGGGGGACCTTCAACGGTCGGCAAATTATACCTATTAGCTTACAATACCATTCAGACCGTCGGGTGAGTAAAAAATACATTAAATCAGTAATTAAAGATCATGGTAATATAACTTAATAAGAGCTAGACACACTGTTTGGATATATACATGCAATGCATTGTAAAGAATAACTGTTTGCTCTGTATTTGTATGTATATTATCTTGTGAGAATTATTTTATTGTGATAAAAAAAACTATCCTATGTTTGTTTTCTCTTTTCTCACAGGGGTTTAAACATTGGAAATGTACAAAGTTTTGTATAACTAAGTTAGTTGCTTAAATAGGTATGTAGTGATTACTTTCAGGTATTGTTTTAGTGACAAAAAAATTAAAACATAATCAAAGGAGGCATATTTGTATCAGTGTAAATTGTCCATAGCATACCTATAATATGGCCAAATGTTAAGAATGAATTTTACTATACTTACGCTATTGTATGAAAAACATGTTTGGTTTTCAGATGGACTTACTTGCTGCTGCAGACTTTGGGTTATTTTCTAAACCGAGGCAGGCTAGACAATTATTGGGAAGAGATCAAATGGACAGTCGTAATTTTCCAGAATGCAGCAATACTTGAGGTTATACTTTAATCAATTTATTACTTCATTTTTATTCTAGATTATTTTTACTATGGAATTTTAATCTTACTAATATTATGAAAGCAAAAGTTTGAAGGTCTGCTTGTTTGTTAAATCATTACATCTAAACTGCTGAACCAATTTAGATGAAATTTGGTGTACAGATAGTTTGAGTCCTGGGGAAGGACATGGGATAGTTTTTATGGTGTAAAATTGCATAGTTCCCATGGGATAGCAATAAATGAATTCTATGCAGACAGAGTCGGGGGCAACATCTAGTCAGTATAAATAATTGAATCACTGAAGTCAACATGTTAAAAGATTTGACCTAAGCTCCAAGCATGCAATTAATCCTTTATTGGTTAATTATAAAATTAATGATGATAATTAGATAAATTTGCTGTAAATTGATCTACCTACTCTATTACCTGCTCTGGTCTAACCTGACTGATACTGGAAACAAAGTTAAATACTTTCTACAGGTACAATTGTGCTATACCTATGATAACTAGTAATTTGTTTATAAAATGAAGTGATATGACTAGAGAGCGGATTTGAAGTAGCAATAACAAGTTTAATATGGATAAGACTAGTACAAGTAAGTATTTATTTTTATCAAAAAGGTGCGTAATAAATAGGATCTATTATGTTAGAGATGTATAAAACTCCTTTAATCTGTCATCTCCCAGGATAACAGGATCAAAGGAATTCGGGCACAAATTTGTGCCTCTGGGAGAGGACAGGTTAATTAGAATAATATATTTTTCTTTACATATAGTTTGTTGCAAGAATAACATTTATTGAATTTAATTATCTATAAGATTGCATTGCAGTAGGTAAGCAATAATATAACTGTAAGACCAATAAACAACATGATATCTAATAAATACATTTATCTATCTATCTGCCACCAACCTACCAATCGCACTCATATCCATATTAAACTTGTAATCGCTACTTCAAATCCGCTCTCTAGATACAACTGCATCTTTAACATTTAACTTTCTGATTAAATCATCCATACCAATATTATAAATGCGAAAGTGTGTGTGTTTGTATGTTTGTCCGTCTTTCACGTCGAATTGGAGCAATGGATCGTCGTGATTTTTGATATAGTGATAGTTAATGGGCCAGTGAGTGACATAGGCTACTTTTTATCCCGGAAAAATGCAAAGTTCCCGAGGGAACAGCACGCGATAACCGAATTCAACGCGGGCGAAGCCGCGGGCAAAAGCTAGTTATAGTATAAAGATTAAAAACTAAAAAACATGTTTTAATGGTAACTGCCTAACTGCTTCATCGTCCGATATATAATGTGGTCAAACTCGCGCTTGTTTTTCAATAGATAATCCAATGACGGCAATTAAATATACTAATGTATTCATTTACATAGCATTTATCATTTTTGAACAATCAACGCTTAAAATGAAGATATAAATTTTCAGTAACATGTACATAATCGTCGCTGTGCCTGCAAAAGTCGCTAAGTATGTGGTTTTTTATGCCATTTTGTACCTTATGTCCATATACATATAAAAAATAACCACGTGAAGTTCATACATTGAATGTTCCTTTAATAATAACTAAGTGTCACTAATCACACAACTGGACCGTTTAATATTCATACCGCGCGAAGATTTGGTCCGATATGTGTTTCGTAGCTCATAGCGAATTAATTTTTGAACTGGTTCAATGGTGTTTTTCGGTACAATAGAGATACTATAGTATACGAGTTGCAACCTGTCTAACTTCGAGATGTTCCGATGACCAGACACATACTTAGTCTTGTATGTTTCTGTGTTTGGATGTTTCTTGTATGTTTTGGCGGTTGTCGTGGCCAGATCGTTTTAGTGTAGCCAACGAATATTGAAATAAGTAATACTTAAGTTATTGTGAAGCAAGTGTGTATCGAATAGGTCGTAGATATTATCTACGTAACTGATTTAATACTTCAAATTCGGCATCCAAGTAGGTAGGTAATGCCAGTTGTTACATGTAGGCCACGCGGGGGAAGCCGCGGGCAAAAGCTATAAGTAATAAAAAAATAATTTCGTTTTCCCTACTCGCAAGTATTATTAACAACATTTTTCAGTGCTTAATTAACACAAAAAGCATACTATAACTAACGCTTTATATTTTAATTTGCCACATTTCCAGAATTAAATTAAAGCATCTAAGTAGTATTAACTTAATCTAATACATGGTATTTTCGACTCGTATATTTCATTAATTTAATTGCTAATGTCAAATTTTATCACAGGGAATGTGGATAAGACAATTTTTATTTTATTAAAATTGTTTTGGTAAGTAACTTATTTCAGACCAAACCTTTTTTTACAAAATACCTATGTGCTGTTCGAAACCACAATTCAAACAACCTCCATAGTAATTTAATATACCTAAGTACCACTAACACACATAGAGGTTATTTCAGGGCTCAAATATTTATCGCTAGGTATACCAAATTACTGATTTTCCGTTTGTATAAAATTCAGTTTTCATTGTTTCTTTTTTAAACTATTACCATATAACGTAAAAAATCACATAACAATAGAACAAAAAAATATATTTACTTACTTACTATCAATATGTAAGTGAAGAAACTGAAGATAACTTATAATACCTATACTTACTCATTTAGGTAGGTATACACTAAAATATGGATTCATTTGCAGATATCGATTTTTTATTTGAAAACCAAAAATCTCATTTGCTTCGTACAGTCGGATAAAACATTCAAAGGACATAACATTGCCTGGCGGGCAATTTTTTCAATCACAGGTGGACATTATATTGAGTAAAATTACCCACGTTTATAATTTTATAAATCACTTACGTTTACAAACTTAAATTTTAATAAACACAAAATAAACATTGTACTTTGCTCTGATAACTGTTATTTTTATATGTTTTATGTACAATAGTTATAAACCCTTTATTGAACAAAAAATACTCATTCGTGGCAATCGATTTTATAAGAAAATGGCCCTAAGGCAAAGTTGACGGTTTTTTGCCCAAAATTCAGAACCAACAAAAAATACAACCGAATTGATAACCTCCTCCTTTTTTCTGAAGTCAGTTAAAAATTACGTAGGCATATAAAATGGCGGCTTTCGTCAACATCAAAAAGAGAATCTTCTGTACTTTTAAATTCTGTGTTTAGATACAAAATAATTTTATTTTTGCATATCACGGGCAGTTTCGGCATCAGGCTTCTAATAGACTCTCGTTAATAATCCCCTTTTTACAGCCCTTAATGCACAATGTACTTTTGTGTCATTATTAGTTCCAATTCCAAATATTACCCGCTATGATCCTGTTACAACAAGGCCATAGTTGGTAGGAAAATACAAACTGAAATATAGATGCACAGAAAAACCAGAAAAAGAGACCAGCATCCTCAGCATGACAGAGGTGTCAACTTCTAGATTTTTTCTCGCCTGCTTGCCTAAATATCAAAATTTTCCAGGCGTTACTTCCTGTCAAAAATCAGCAATTTGTATTCAAGCAGTGTTCTATCAATGTCGTATGTATACAAACACCTCTATATTATGTTTGAGTTTTCTAATAATTTTATCATATTTATGAGTTAAACGCTAATAACCAATAACAAATTATAACAACAACAGTTTGTATATGACACTAAAAACACCGATTGAATACAGAACTAGGCCACGTATGTTCCTTCTTTTTAATAGGAAGTACCCTTACAAAACTTTGATATTTCGGCAAGTAGTAGGTCAATGTGTGGTTAATTCTTAGAAAAAAAGTTAGAGGTGTCACTACTTCAAAACCAAATAAAAGAAATGTGTCTTTTTATTTGGTCTTTTTTTTATTTATATGATAACTAGTACCTATTAGTTTTTTGAGTGGCGATGTAAATCTATATAAAGAACAACTTTAAAATTTGAAACAAATCGCTTGATTACATACTGATAATAAATACATTAAAAAAACAAAAGTCAAGAACTGACACAAGTAGGATATTCATACTCAACATAAATATTCTTGGAGATACGAGTACTCGCAGAAAAAACTGTGCCCATTTGATAAAAGGGACGGCTTACTAGAAAAACAAAACTATGAACTGTTACCTAACGGCTAAATGCAATCAGTTTGTCTGAATTAATAAATTATTTACTATTTTAATTGTACTTTAGATTTATAAAACTGGAGTTCCAAGAGTGGAGAAATTACGTATAAAGAAAGAAAGAAGGATATTTTATTAACACTAATACAAAAAGCACAAAGTGCAGTATTTGAACCTGTAAGTGAGAACTTTTTCTACTATTATAACGCATGTGGGCAATGTTGTCTAAATAACTTTGCCCGTTATAAAATTCAATCAATAAGTTACTTTGCCCAACGATTAATAAATTAAATATTTGTTTTATATAAGTCATGTTATTTAGTGGGTGTCTCAAAATAATGTAGGTACTTACTGTACTAAAATAGTGCTTATGTAGTGTAGATGTATCATCATCTGGTTCAGACCTCAGTGCGTTTTTTACTGTAGAACATATGTTAATCCAGGGTATTTATTACCTGTATGGCAAATTTCATGCAAATCCGTTGAGTAGTTTCTACGTGAAAGAGTAACAAACATCCATCCATCGCCATACTTAAAAAAAATGTTTTGATTTTTTTTTGTAGAGAATTTTATGTAGATTACTTGTGTTTTAGAACATTTTTTGCTGTGGTTTACGAGTTATTTACGAAAAACTAAATGGGACTTTTACACAAACTCCTCCCCACCCGTTAGCTCTACCCCCACCCATCAGTACTTTTAGTATGTGGTCTAAAACACCATCCCCTACAACTATGCCAAAATTAACTTATACACGAGTTTTTCCCCGGAGAGGCAGTTTTTGGTCTTCGTTGGGTAGGCTATATACTCGTATTATGACACGTATTAAGTTTGAACACATGTCCTATATTCCTACTATGGTAGTTATCAGTTTATAAGTAATAGACAAAATATGGAGCCAATAAAACTATTTAGACTACTAACCAATTTTTCTGTACTTACGTAATTCTTGTAATAAACAACACACTTACTTTACAACTTCTGACATCTTCTGGCATGTTGTCTGCCATTGTACGAGTTTGAGTGCTTCTTGTTTTTTTGTGCGTTATTTAATTTATTTCTCGGTGTTGACTATCCTAAAACACCTTAAATACCCAAAATACAGTGATAACGTAATTTAATAATAATTTCCTTACTCATAGATTGAGTGTTATGAAAGAAGTGTAAATGTAAAAGTTTTTTTTCGTAAATGAATTATTGGAGAAAAGCGACGCAGGTCAAACAGGCAGAGCACCTAAGCGCTCACTGTTTCTTTGCGTTGAAGTGACAGAGAAGCAATATGTCGTCGGCGTGGCGTAAGTCTTTGCTCATCAAAAATTTGGAAATAAAATAAATGCAAAGAAATTACGATTTAGATTTAAGAAATAACACAACAGATATTATTATTACGTTTTGTTTGTAAATCAGACTTAGTAATTTGATTATAGTGTCTTTATAACGGAGTATTTTTGGTTTCTAAATCAAAGTAAGAGCTCACTGGCAATAAAATCTATTGAGCCAAATTAGTTTAATCGTGTTTTGAAAGCAACGACTAACTCAGGAATACGATCAAGATTATCGTAATATTTTTTTTATTGCCACGAAATACACCAATTTTATACCACGTCTCTTTAAAAATAGCAGTGAGTGGCGTTGGTCGCCTCTTAAGGAAATGTCAACCCGGCGCATTATAATTAGTGGAGGTTTAATGATATATGCGAATGAGCACTCGCTCACGACTGTCGGCTCCGGTCGCTGCAACTTGCTTGCAATGTACGAGTACCTGTCTTGTACTGTACTTGGCATATTCACGGAAAGGACTTTGTTCCATGATAATCATTATAACATTGCAACATGTTCCTTGTGGTTGGTATTTAATTACTTATGGCGTATGGGTACAATCACGCACAAAATATTTTAACAAACTAATATATCAAAAAAAAATAAAGAACATAAGTAACTAGGGAAGTGTAATTTAATAAGATAATGTAATAATAACATTTAATTTAATACGAGGGAAAACATTACCCATCCGGCAGTGTTGATATTCCTTCCATTACATGATCTTGCGATATTAAAGGTTTTTTCCAATCAGGTGTAAATGTTGAATAGGTGTTGCCAAATTTTCCTCTAATGATAACCTTTAATAAACCCACAATTTCAGTTGTTTCCTTTTTTAAATAACAACAGTTCACGTATTAAAGTATTTTGCTGGCTTGCCTGGTTAAAACTTTATTTTTCGTAATTTTTTCCACTACGACGTAATGAAAATAGAATTAATTAAACAATCTGTGCGCGACAGTACGTAAGGGAACACGAGACGCATAAAGGAGCGCGGGCGGTGGAGAGCGACAGATCAACCAATAACGTGTCAGCGTCGTCGCGCACCCGCCCTTCACTCCTCTGCCTGCGCCAAATAGACCGAAGAAATGTCTACTGCGCATGCCCCTTCTACTTTTCCCGAGCCATCTTAAACCGCCGCGCGGACTATACACACGTACAGATTTATATAGATACTAGATGAAAACCCGGTTTCGCTCGGGTAAAATGTACTCATAATAATATGTTTGAAAAATTTTTTTTGCCAGTGTAAAGACTGTCGTACTTATCGAAAAATCTGACGTATATTACCAGCCTTAATATTATCACAAACGTACTTTCACAGCTAACCTACGTACTATGATGTTTCTGTCTCATAATCAAAGAAATTAGACCTAAAGAGCCCCATATACGGTACGATTCGTCTGTACGATCGATCTGATGAAAATCGACGAATCGTACCGTGTGTGGAGCCCTTAAGAGGTCACAATAGAGAACGAAATGCAAACCTGTGACACGTGATGACGCGACACTAACGCCACTTTGATGTGATGACTTTGACATGTTTACTTCGCAACGCCATTATATACTTACAGTACTTTCATTGTAGCATGGTGCGGGTGACAGCTGTCAATATCACAAGACTAGAGAGTCAAAGTGTCGAAACTTGAGTCGATAAAATTAATAATTTAAAATCTTAATCATAATTAATGTCATCATTAATCCGATTGTTGCGCTAATTTTTATGAGAATATTAGTGAAATTCTAGGTTGGAATATTATTTGCCACTTAAATATGACTAAACGGAGTTTGCAAGAATATTTGTTACTTACCAATTAATAAGTACCGATATAACTCAAGATCCATTCGGTCCCATCACTAAACGAGAGTCTGGTGTTACGTTACATGCATATTATTGCATGCGTTTTTTCATTTAATTGTGCTTTGAATTTAATTAATTGATTATAAAAATCTGATAGCTTAAATTTCTTTTATATAACATAGTTCTTTATGTTTAAATATTTTACGCCAGTCATATTCAGGCTACAACTGAAATATACTTCCATTTATTTAGACCGCAGCAACTTTTTTTGAGTAAAACGAAACGTGCATCAAGTGTCACCCGCACCATGCTAGAATGAAAGCACTATATAGGGGTTTCGTAGTTCTATAAATTGCAAACACATTTCCGTAGCGAGCTCTTAGTCTTAGGCCAAAAGGATTATTTATTACTTCCTTGATTGTTTACACTGACTGGCCTGTCGAGTTTGCAAACATATCCATAAATCAAACCAACAACGCCCTTAACTATGGGATAGACCAGAAAAAAATCCTCTCTATTTTATTTACACGTATGACTAATTGGTATAAATAAAAGTTGGCGTAATTAA
The DNA here is from genome assembly GCF_025370935.1 of Choristoneura fumiferana. Lineage (NCBI taxonomy): Eukaryota > Metazoa > Arthropoda > Insecta > Lepidoptera > Tortricidae > Choristoneura > Choristoneura fumiferana. The sequence goes on from NC_133472.1 coordinate 13,214,258, forward strand.
TATATCATTGTTTCTAGTACTAACAGTCTGAGTTAAACTGCGGTCAGACGGACGCGGGGGAGCTATAAGAGTTTCAATTTTTACCATGTTATCCAAGATGTAACATAGAAATGGAGAGCGTGTAAAAATAGGTGCGAGCATGGTAATATCAATCGCTCGTTTCCGTAAGCGGCCCACGTGGCTTGCTTAATATTGGAAGTGATTCGTCGCTCACAATGCCCGCAAGTCTTGCTGACTAAATACGGAGGGTACACTTAAGTTAAACCCGGATCTTACCTTACAAGCGCTACGATGCTCTGACGCACGCACTTCTGATGTTTATTTTACCGCCGGACAGTCGCCATCAGATGTAGCAGTATCGGAGTGGCTAAGGCTCAACTAGATATATAAGTGAATTCTGGTTTTTGGCATTAGAAGACTTTATTTAGACTTGCTAGCAAAATCGTGCAAGTTGCAATACATTCCAAGGCCGTAAACTTTACGAGTATTCAGAGGTCAATCGAGCGCCGCAATGTAATGCAAGTTGCACGTTATTTTTTGCAGATCTAAACTAGACTGAGTCTCTTGAATGCTCTAGAGTAGGTACCTAAACAAAAAGTTGAACCTGTGTTATTGTCGACATTTCAATACGTATGGACACCCTTATTTTAAATTCATTAGCAGTTAAGTCATAGTTAAATAATTAGTGTGTTTAGGTATTTGTGAACACCTTGCCTGCCTCATAGTGTACTTCACTTTTATAATATGAAACTTTGTCATTAATTGATGATTAGATTATATCAATTGGCATTTTTGAGTAATTTCGTTACTTTTCTAAAAAGTATCATTTCTTTTTACCAAGTTGTATTTAGTACGCGTTAACAAATAAAAAAGTCTGTAGGTATTCGTCGGTAAGAATTATATATTTAAGCAAGCTCGGTGGTTAATTAATATGTTAAAATTATAAATAGGTAATGTACCAAGTTCACGTCAACACCAACAGTTCCATTGTATTCAAATAGGAACAGAAATAAAATGTATTTTTGTTTGTGAAAGTTAGGTAAGGATTGATAGGTACTGTTCGTTAATATTTTTGTTAAGTCATCGCCGAATAAAAGGTGAAGTGCTTGCCCTCTACCTACTTTAGAGCATATGTCAAGTTTATTGCTATGTACAGTCAACTACAAAGAGATGTATTCATGTTAATCTTACAAAATGATGTAACTTTTCATATGCCATAATTAATTACCGTTGGTCGGTGACATTTCCAGTAACAACAAAACCTCAACTTACATTATCATCGAATCGTTTGCAACGCTTCCTCCGAATGTACACTTACAAGCCTCTTTTAATCGTTCAATGTTCCAAAGAAATGTAACCAACACAGCACGCTAAAGAAATATTATTTATCCAAAATTTAAAATACAAACTGAAATATAGATGCACAGAAAAACCAGAAAAATAAGACCAGCACTGGGAATCGAACCCAGGTCCTCGGTATTCCGTACCGCGTGCAATACCGCTACACCATTGCTGGTCAACGGTACAGACACGAATTTCCCCTATGCACCACATATCTCAGTTTGTTTGTTTCTTATTTAGCCACTTAAGCAGTGACGCTAGCAATATCTATACCGTAGCCCTCATCGAGAAACTTTCGGCATTCCATTGGAACTAACCGCTCACCCGGACAAGAGATATCGTTATTAAGCAATCAAATTAAGATTCCAAAAAAGTTCAAAAAACCAATCTTTATTATTTATCCAATTACCTGAGTTAGACAGATGTATGTAATGACAAGTGCGTACCTACTATTTTTGTGAAGCGTCAGTTTTTTTGTAAGTTTAGCGACACTTATTTTATTAACTGCCGTGAGATACTACTATTATAATAAATACGAAAATTTGTGAATTTATAAATATGTGTGTGTATAGTTTGTTACTCCTTCACGCTAAAACGGCTGGACGGATTTAGCTAAAATTTGCGACAGCTGGTGATTGGAATAATACCTAGGCTACTTTTAATCGAAATATTCCCAAGAGATCACGATAAAATCTCGAAATCTCAACTGGTAGGTTCAGAGCCATGAAATTTAACAGATTTTTTTGAAACGTTAATAAAATCTACAATATTTTTTAGGAATTCCCGTGGGAATTAAGTAAAATCCCGGAAGTTCAATTCATCTGCTGGGTCTAATGGTTTACACTAGTAGATAATGAAGAAAAAAACCGGCCAAGAGCGTGTCGGACACGCCCAAGATAGGGTTCCGTAGCCATTAAGAAAAAATCAAGTAGTATTATGTGCGTTATAACACAATTAAAACACTTACTACAGTCTTAAAATCTATTACCAGAAAAAGAGTGTATCTTCACGGCACTTACGTCCTTTTGTTGAGAAGCGCAATAACTCAAAAACGGCATATCCGATCATGTTGAAACCAATTTTTTCATTGAAAGTATTTATTAAACGTTATCTTCCATATTTTTTGCATATTTTTTGGGCAAAGGGTTTACAAGATAGAGGCACAGATTACTAATATGTAATATAGAGAGGGCGGGGGACACAATTTTTGCTACTTTTGGAGCAATTATTTCCGGAAATCTTCACTTAATCAAAAAAGTTTTTGAGAAACCTAACTATCTTTTCAAAAGAGCTGTCGAACTATGTGCCACACGTTGATGCGAGGTAATTTTTTTTTTTCAATTTCTGTTACGTGTATGGAGTGCCCCCCCTATAAATATTTATTTTTGTAATTTAACTACAAAACTAAATAGCGGCTTTGACAAGACATCTGTACTCCAAATTTCATTGATATACATCTTGTAGTTTTCGAGTAAAATGCCTGTGACATACGGACGGACATACAGACGGAGTTGATGAACTATAAGGGTTCCGTTTTTGCCATTTTGGCTCCGGAACTCTAAAAATGTAGTGTTTGAACTTCGAATCGCCTTGCTTGGATTCAGGGGGGCTACTACGAAATTCGAAAATCTAAGTTCGTATCGTACCGTCTCTCTCGTATTAGCGTCAACAGGACGGCAAGATACAAAGTTTGAATTTTGCACTAGGGCCTGTTCGGAATTTAAAAATATTGGTTAAATTTTTTTGGAACATTGAACGTTTGCTTATATTTGTCATAATATATCGGTGCATAGTAAAAGAGGCTTGTTAGTGTACATTCGTAGGAAGCGTAGCGGGATACATAATTTTTGCATTTAAAACGAGTCGATGATAATGTAAGGTTTTGTTGCTACTAGAAATGTCACCGACCAAGGGTAATTAATTATGGCATGCGAAAAGTTACATCATTTTGTAAGATTAACATGGATACATCTCTTTATAGTTAACTGTACATAGCATATCTATTAATTGCATACAAGATGAGTTTTTTACATGATACAATATGAGTGTTCCTAGGTCGGCTAATTATGCTAGCGAATAATGTATTGAAGTTTTTTTTAAATTAGTTTTGTTTAATTTGGGGTAGGTTCCTACTTTGAGTTCTCGGTAGATTCCTGAGTAGGTAATTAGAAAAACAAAAAACCCGACTGCCTTTACAAATACTAAAAAGAAGAAAACAAGTCTAGTGGGCTAGAACTCTGTTAAGTAACTAACTTAAAGTTCAACAGTCGGGAGTCGGGACCCATTAGGTACTAGGATTTTTTGAGCTGGTCTCGATTTGATTGGGTCCCGACTGTTGAACTTTAAGTTAGCTACTTAACAGAGTACTAGCCCACTAGACAAGTTTTCTTCTTTTTAGTGTTTTTTAAGGCAGTCGAGTTTTTGATTTTTTAAATGTATTGTTTTATTTCACACTTTGATATTTCTGTGAAAATGGTAGATTAAAACAATTATAAACCACATATATTTAGGATGGGCTAATTATAAGCTTTCATTTGATACCCTACTACTAGGGCCTACTCGATAGGATTGAATTTTTTTTTTGAAAACTCAGAATTTTGCGCCAAAATCCGCCATTTTGTTTTAGCAAGAATTTCATGTACCCAGTGTCACTCACGTCATCAAGACGAATCCAATGACGTATAATTTATCAAAATCGGTTCAGCCATGGAGTAGTTGAGTATTTCTCAAAAAGTTATCCCGTCATGAAATTGACAAGAAATCAGTTTTGTCAAGAAATTATTAACCCTAAGGACGAGACCATAAAACAAGCTAAGTGCATAAAACATCGAAAATTTCTTGACGTCAAGAAAACGTCACGAAATCTTGTGAGGAGATTTTTTTTGTAACTACCAACAATAAAGAATCCAACAACAAAGACTTTATCACTTTTACCACAAGGTTTTGTATATATTTAGAAACAATATTACTTATTTTTTGTGGTGAAATAGCGTCAGGATTTTTTTTTAAATAAGTGGACAACTGAAAAATTGAAAAATGGACAACTATTTGAGAAATAGTCAGTTACGAAAGGACATAGGAATAGACATACATACATACGGGACAAACGCATAACTTTCCTACTGTATTTTATTTTCATTTATATAATAATAATAATAATTCATTTATTCAGACAACAAAGATCCATACATTATTAGTAATTTGCTTATAACTATGTTAGTATACATATTGGACGAGTGATAGTGTGGTATTAATTAAATTTTGCATTATAGAGCACTCATCTCTTACAGCTATCATCTTCAGGAGGCTGTTAGTGCTGCCACGTATTCTTGTCAGAAGCGACGCCTTTTTTTTTCGTAGTATAGCATTAAAGCTATCTACTCGCGCTTCGGCAAACATAGTGGACGCACTGCAGAACCGTGGCAGCGCTAACAGCGCTCTGAAGGCATTATTATACTGGACGCGCAGGGAGCTGACGGAGCGCTGCGTGCAGCTCGCCCACAGGGCACCCGAGTACATTGACGTGCAGTATGCTTTAAAGAGCGTTATCTTAACTGCACTCGTACACCGAGCGAACCTGCGTGCCAGCATATTCGCCCGCACCGCGAACACCCTGCGCTCCCGTTCTACATCTACATCATCTTTTAAATTATCAGTTAAATAATGGCCTAAATATTTAACCTGAGTCACTCTGGTAACTGAAGTCCCGTCCAGCAAAACTGGGAGTGATAGATCCGGGGCCTTCCTACCTGGGGCCGTAAAAGTCATATACACAGTCTTTTTCAAGTTGTACAGTAGTCCATGAGAGGTAGCGTATTTATGACATATACCAAGCAATTCATTGAGCGCATTGACCGAGGGAGCCAGCAGCACCATGTCATCGGCATAGCTGATATTGTTTACGCTTACTCCGTCTATAAAACATCCCGCATGAGTACCACTGAGTGCCTCGATCAATGCATTAATGTACAAATTAAACAACTTAGGCGATTTTATAATCTTATAAATATTATCAGAAAATATTGAACACATATTTTTTCTTTTGTCAATCAAACAAAAAATTACAAAAATTAAGTGCGACAAAGTTCTGGAGTGGAGGCCTATGCGTGACGTCGCTCCTTAGTACAAAGAATATGTAAGTGTAACTTTAACCGGCCATAATAATGTGTCCATATTTTTTTGTTTAATTGACAAAAGGAAAAATACATGTTTTACAAAAGGAAAACACAATTTATAGAAATCTAGCCGATTGCCATATTTTTTATGGGCTGTTAAAACGCGATTCCTACGCTAAATACAAAATAGGCACGTCACTATTATGAATTACTTCAATATAATTATTGATTTACTTAATTCAGCGGTTTTAATAGCAATTCCAACCTCCCTATTGGTTGTACATATATTATGTAATTAGGTATCTGATTGATTGTTGTGTTATGTTGTTTAGGTGGTGCACGCGGCAGTAGGACTGGTACCTTCGGGCGTGGCCACGACGCTGGCGCAGGTGTACTCGCGCGTGTTCCTGGTCATCGGAGCCCTGCTGGCGACGGCGAGCGCGCCGCGCAGCCCCGGCCTGCCGCTCTGCATCCTCGCCTGGTCCATCACCGAGAGCATCCGCTACGCGTACTACGCCCTCAACCTAGTCAAACTTGTGCCCCGTTTCCTACTCGTCACTAGGTAATCACGCGATCGATTCACCTACATTAGAAAATTCGCAGAAGACTCGTTTACTAAACTTGGTCACCGACCTGTATTACATTAAAATTAGTATGCTTTATATTTAAAAATATGATAATAATGGCGAATATTTTAATCTTGACGATTTATTTATTTCTCGTGCTCTTAATTGCTTTGTTGAAGACGACGTATGTATTAATGTTTAGTGTTTAAAGCTACAAATTTGTAGCCGACTACACGCAGCAACAACAAGCAACGAGTCGCCGCGACTTTACTGGTTTGTTCCTATTTCTGTGGAAGACATTCCATAGTTAGCTTAACGTCGTCGCCTTCATAGAAATAGATAGAAACCAGTAGTGTCGCGGCGATGTCACCTGCTGCTGCTGAGTGTAGTCGTATTTAGCGTCATTTTAAATTGCTTTTAAGTGAGTAGCGTCATGGTCCCAAGTCCTAACTGGCCATTTGAAGACTTGTGTGCTAAACTTATCCGTATATGTACCTATTTATACTCGATTAGACGAAAACACTTTACGTGAAGACTCAAACGATCTGACATTATGTAGCCCAAACAATGTGGGGACACGTACGCGTACATCTGGCCGCCTTGAAATAAAACAAACTTAACAGTACGTTGTACGTTACCACTACGTTGTATTAAATATTCCACAGCGTGTTACTATGTAAATACAAGCCCGCGAACTTGTTTCACCGATAATGCATCAGAGATACATATGATATTATCGAAGTTTAATAAAAGATCGATGCCAGATAAGATTATGTTTCCCAGTTACTTGAGATAGGTACATTCACCATTCAAATTGTGTGGTTATGTGTGTGATTGTAAAATTTGCTAATAGCCGACCTCAAACCGCAGACCGGAGCGCAGTGCGTTGGCGCTGTTGACAGCCCATAAACAGTTAGTGTGCTGAGCTACGGTCTGCGCTGAGCCGTCGTGTCTGGAGGGCTACTATGAAATTCGAAAATAGCAGTTCGTATTGTGCCGTCCCTTTCACTCTCGTATTAAATGATATTAGCGTCAGCAGGACGGCAAGGTACGATGTGCGAATTTTGCACTTCGTAGTATAGGGCCTGGGATCGGAACTTCGTTGGGATAGGAACTTTTATCTTGCCGTCCTGCTGACGCCTATATGATATATCGTTTAATACGAGAGCGAGAGAGTGAGAGGGACGGTACGATACGAACTTCAATTTTCGTAGTTGGCCCCCCTGGCTCGTGTTGACGTGTGGCCGTTTTGCAGGTACTCGACGTTCCTGGCGCTATACCCGCTGGGCGTGACCGGCGAGCTGCTCTGCATGTACCACGCCTTGCCCGAAGTCGCCGAGAAACAGCTATTCTCCGTCTCCATGCCTAACGCATACAACTTCCTCTTCAGCTACTACCATTTCCTGATCTTCTACATGTTCCTGTACATCCCCCTATTCCCTGTCCTCTTCGGCCATATGATGAGCCAAAGAAGAAAAATGTTGGGAGCAGACCCTAAGAAATCTCGTTAATCGAATATTTACTTAGAAGTTTTTCATAGCAAAAATACCAAGGGCAAATAACTATTAGGTAATTACATATTAATATATTATTATTTATTAGCATAGCACGTTAGATATTAAATGTAATTATGGTGGAGTCGAGAGTTAGTGGGTATATTTTGGGATCCTTAATAAAAGTAGTATCTAACCCTTAAAAGTTTTTCATGTTTGCATGTCTATATTGCTTTAAAGAAATTTACTGGAATGGCTGATTATAAATTTAAATTTAGCTCATTTATGGTCTAATGGACACATTTGGAGTACTATGGTAAAATTAGATTAGGTATTTTAATCTACATACCTACAAGATCGTGACGCCACGACAAGACTAAACTCAGTTTATTAATTGATTTGAAATCTCTGACATTTGATCAAATTATTCGAATAAATATTTTTAATGCTCAAGCGAAGTTCGTAATAGAATACATATTAAATAATAATAAAAAAAAAACTAACTCTCAACCCGTTTAATAATCACAACATCTACAAGTGTCTGATTTTTGAAGAATAAGAATGATGATGCACTTGTATAATGTTAGACATCTTCTTATTCGTAGATCTTTAAAACAAAATGTCGGAAACTGTACTAAATCTATAAACTTGGTTATTTTTAGCTGTAACAATAACGTGACATTATAGTACATTGTGTCTTAAGGGCGGTAAATAAGGAATTACGAGCGAGAGTCTATTAGAAGCCCGAAGTCGAAGACTGAGGGCTTTAATGAGTCGATGTTCGTAATTCTAGTACCGCCCGTGCGACATACAATGTTTTTCATCACATTTGCGAGTAAAATTTAATATTTCTAAAAGAAAAAATATAATTGTTCCAAATATTGGCGATACCTTAGGCTGCGCTCTTGGCAGCATGTGCCTGAGCCGCGTGTGCGTGTGGTCCTGCTGCTGCACCATGCGCAGACTGCGCAGCAGTATCAGTACGGACATTTACTCATTTACCGACCTTGGGCTTCATGACAGGAAAATTTGTACGCGCAATGACTCATTTACCGACCACGGGTTTCATGACAAGCACATTAAGGTCGAGGGTTTTATTTGGGGGGTTGCAATCAAGGTAGCCTTCATGTTTTGACACTGTTTACGAGCAAGTGTGATGAAAAAAATCATATATATACAGGGTGATCAATCCAAATGGGTCAGTAGGGAGAAATCAGAAACTATGAGAGATAGCGAAATCTGTTCTTAGAAACCATGGCTTCGATTTTAGATTTAATGAAAATGGTATTTTTTTATTTTCTTTCTCATACATAATCAAAGTCAAAGTAAATTTTTTCGTTGTTATAGTTGATTGTGTGAATTATAAGTGAAAAGAAACACATTTTACTAGCTTTTATTTACCTTGCAATGTCTGTATGTATGTATGTATGTACATACGGGTCAAATCTTGCCAGGTAAATTTTACGCACTTCGAGTAGTCGGATTCACTTTAAACTTGGAATTCTTATGTAAATCTGGTGACAATACAATAGTCTGTACGGTTAGTGGAATAGACTCGAAATTTGGTATGAACCGTTGAGGAGTCCCGTCCTGCGGAGACGAGTCTGGCCGATCCACCAGGATGTCACTACCAGAATATTGTATTGTTTACATACTTACACACATTACAAGTTAAGTAAAAGGTTGTAAAATGTATTTCCTTTCACTTATGATCTACACAATCAAAAATAACAACAAAAATATTATTATTATTATTTTGACCAGGTTCGATTCCCGGTTATGCATGAGAGTAAAAAAATAATAATGCCATTTTTATTATATCTAAAATCGAAGCCACGTTTCCTAAGAACAGATTTTGCTATCTCTCATAGTTTCTGATTACTGACTTTATTACTGACCCATTTGGATTGATCACCCTGTATATTGCTACAGGTGTGGTATCACTTCACTTTCAAGAACTTTATGGATTACTTGTAATATTCCAAGGGTATTTTGAGTAATGTATCATCATCAGCCTACAGCAGTCCACTGCTGGATATAGGCCTCTTCCATGGCGCGCCACAAGACTGTCTTCAGCCCCTCACATCCATCCGCCACCAGCGACCACAGGACCGTGCCTCAGGACGCCCTACACTACGTTTTCCCGCCCGTGGTCTTCATCCCATTCCAACCATTTCCAAACCGTGCCGACACGCTACCGATCTCTACAAAGTTGTTACAGAGAGCTTTATGCTATGGCTGCAGGAATCCGACTCCACCTTAGGACTGCTGTTCGCCCTCACGACTGTACAAGAAGTTACCGGAGCTTAGGGTTATCGTAACCTCCCCGTCTCTACGGGCCTCCGACAACCCCAAGATATGCCAGTTGATGTGATCTAATTCCACTTCGAGTTCTGCAAGCCTATTGTCATGCCTCAGGGTAGGTACGTCTGTTATAGGTAGCAAGGTAAAGTTGTCTGTTTTGGTAGCCGTACGTAGCTCGGTGATTCTTCGCACCCCCCGCCCTACCGTTACCATGGCCGCTACCGTCACCACGCTGGGCAGGCGTGTTGGTGATCTGAACTAGGCCACTTGGACCAGCAACGCTGCTGCCCGTTGCTGGCCTGCTTAATTTTGCCTAGTTGCTTTTGGATGGTTATTCCGCCATCTGTCAGTCACCAGAGCCTCGTCAGTTGCTAGCAGGGATCGGGCAGGTGAGGTTGACATTTGGTTTGAGATTGAGATTTTGGGTTCTCCTTACACCCCGAGTAATGTATGAAATGCACATTTTCTTAGACAATTCTTCAATTAAAGTGCTACTTATGCAAATAGATTGAAACGGCTAAACATTCTTGAGTTAATAAGTTCCTACCTATATTTGGTAATCTCTGAATTATATTTACTTACATTTATTTTCGTTGCTTGGGCTGTGAGAACTTTATCAGTAAGTAGTCAGTTAATATAATTTTCACATATTTTTCTTTCGTTCCTTGGCTGCCTAGTTCGATATCGAAGTTACGTAAAGTTTGCATAGCAACTGTACTTGACGGTACGTTGGAAAGGGACTTTCACTTGTAGAAAGTGAGAAATAAAATCACTAATAGCGGGGCCAACAAAGCCCCTGCTTTGTTTTCATATTAAATTTCTTTTTTGTAACAGTTTAGATAAACACAACATCTGATCTGATATACTTAACATAAAAAAAATAGACGCTCACAGCAAAACATCTAGTCTTTTATATTGGAAAACTGCTTTATCTTAAAAAATGAGCAAAAATCAACCAAAGTTTATATTATATATTATTGATTTATACTTCTTATTATAATTAAATGTTTTGTTGCACTGATGCAAATAAATCGATTTAGCGCGCGTAGGTATTAATACTTATCATTCGAGTTCACATCGAGGTCTACTCATTTTAGAATATTAATGAGCGCAAGTACTGTGTCGTCAATTCTCATTCCACCAGTGTTTTTAACTTTTATGTACCTACCTACTTTCCTTACGACAATCAAAAAGTATTAAAATTCGATACCACCAGTCAGTTCATACCTGTTTCAGAAATATTTATAATTAGGGACCTACTAGTAATCGTGGTTCTACGACCTTATTTTGCAATATTAAATTGGTATGCTTCGTATTTAGAACGGCGGTTGAACTGTGTGACTGTGAGCTCGTCAACTCGTAATAATACCATGTAGTCATGTCGTCTACCGAGCGAGCTAATGTGTATCAGCAAAAAGAAATGTACATTTAGCCTTTTATTTACCCACTCACTATACCGAAAATGTGAGACAGCCGCAAACATTCTCTAAGCGAGTGAATGAACTAGGTGAAGCATAAAGCATAACAGTGGGACTTAGTACATGCCATGTTGTAACTCGCGTACACTCGAAGAAAGTGAACGAAGATATTCTGTGCTACCTTTTCACAATCAATCTCATATTAACTGTCTGGTCTCGCTTTTGTATCCGCTTCGGTCTCATTGACTTCAGGTATTTGTTCGGTTAAAACACCGTGAACATAATGATCCTTCATTTGATGAATGTGTTTAAATATGAAATATATTTTAAAAGATCATTTCATTCTCCTTTGTATACATATAATTGGGTTGAAAGGATTTGGAATCAGAAAATGTATAGGCCTGTATCTAACTAACACTATGATGCTATGTTCCGTTTTTAGGGTTCCGGAGCCAAAATGGCAAAACGGAACCCTTATAGTTTCGCCATGTCTGTCTGTCTGTCTGTCCGACCGCGGCTTTGCGCAGGGACTATCAATGCTAGAAAGCTATAATTTTGCACAGATATATAAGTAAACTATGCCGACAAAGTGGTATAATTAAAAATTAAAAAAAAAATGTTTTATGGTACTATCAGCCAAATAAGTGGTCTATCAATTTTTAAACAAGTTCCTATCGATTGAATATGTCGCTTAAAGTTGAACTTTCAAGTTGAAAGACACGTCTATTGGCATTATTGTTTTACGAAATGCAAACGATTATCAACTTTAGGGTGATAGACCATATATTTGGCTGATGGTACCTCCCATAAACGTAAAGTGGGGGTGATTGTTTTTTTCTCATCCAACCCTATAGTGTGGGGTATCGTTGGATAGGTCTTTTAAAACCATTACGGGTTTGCTAAGTCGATTTTTCGATTCAGTGATTTGTTTGCGAAATTATTCAACTTTAAAGTGCAAATTTTCATTAAAATCGAGCGTCCCTCCCCCCTCTAAAATCTAAACCGGTGGCTAAAAATTAAAAAAAATCAGGATGGTAGTAAGTATATTAAACTTTCAAGGCAAACTATAACGGCTAAGTTTACCTAAACTTGGAAGATTCCGTATAAAATACGAAATCCTTTGAAAAATATTACTTGATTTTTTCGTAATGGCTACGAAACCCTATTTTGAGCGTGCCCGACACACTCTTGGCCGGTTTTATAAATAAAAATACTAATGCTTATAAACTTTTCTCGAATAAATATTGTAAAAAAGAGGCTAAAGTTTAGTTCGCTAATGATTATGTTGAGTAAATATTTTATTTTTAGTATTTTTTTATTCAAAGGTATAGTTATGTTACTTATGTTATGTACCGCCACAAAGTTGAGTTTCGCGACGCGCGATTTCTATGCACTGCCTTGGTCTTACGTTGTGATGTGACCGCTGACAGAACTATACTATACTTTAATGACAGAACTATAATTTTATAAATTTGTCAAGTGATCAATTTGGCGGCGAATTGTGATTGGTCAGCTTTGTGGTATATTTATAGTTTACCTACACCTGCGTTTGAGTGAGATCCCACAGAAAATAAAAGTTTTCTCAGGGTCGTATGTGTATCTAACCGGAAACGGCGCACTAATAAAAATAAATAGTTATTTGTGTCACAAGGGATCAGGAGGACGTAGGTACATTGAATCCAGAATGTAGCAAAGGATTCTAAAGGAGAATCCTGAGCGTAAAGAGGGATTCAAGTGTTAACACCCAAGATGAAAATAATTTTGCTCCCGAGTGGCTCATTCATACAACTTTTCATACCGAACAAAAAAAAAATTGAAAAAAAAATCTTATTATTATTAAAGAACAACCAGCATAGAAAAATGGCGTGGCTTTACAATTATCAACTTCAAAAAGTTTTTCTTTTCTAAGTGTTTAATTGCAAATGCCATTTTTTGAAGTTGATAATTGTAAAGCCACGCCATTTTCTATGCTGGTTGTTCTTTAATAATATTTCAAGTTTCTTAATGCTCGGTGTGAAAAGTTGTAGGTATGAGCCACTCGGGAGCAAAATTATTTTCATCTTGGGCGTTAACACTTGAATCCCTCATTACGCTCAGGATTCTACTTTAGATTGCAGAATCCTTCGCTACATTCTGGATTCAATGTACGCCCTCGCCGTAAATACACCATTTTGCTCCCTTGTGACACAAATAACTATTTTTGTCTAATGAAACCAAATAAAGAATAACCTCGTCAAGCTCAATGTGCAATCGAATATGCATAATCCCATTAAAACATACAACACACATATTATGATATATGCCTTGATTGCAGCGAACGAAAAAAGCATAGAACGCGAGCTCCCTACAAAATTCCAGTATAAAACGGGGCAATTATTCCAGCTAGGTACGCATGCGCCTTGTAGTACCAATAAGAAATCGCTAAAATATCAGCCGATTTGATTACTTTTTGTACAGAAATAATTTAATTTAAAAATTATAATAAAATGACAAAAATTTACTTGTTTCTGATTTATTCCTTTGTGTTCCCCTGACTACCTATAGGTGAGTCAGAGATAAAAATGACGATTTTGGGATGTTAATATCTATTTGAGGTGTGTTTATGAAATTTGGAGCACATAGGTATGTATCTCATAAGTCTCAATAAATGAGCCAAATTTGACATGTGTATATGAAACAGTTTTTGAGTTATGAGGGGGCCAAAAGTGGCTCCAAATTGTTCGGGTAAAATAGCACGTACTTACAAACGCTTGGTGCTGCTCGCCAGTTATGTTAGCTTGAACTTGGCTACCGCGTGTCTAGATTAGGGAAGGGCCGAATATTCGTTTTATATCCGGTATTCGGCATTTTCGGCAGGTTTACCGAATATTCGGCTAAATCACCGAATGACCGGCAAAGTGGAAAGTACTCTTCTTTTTACTGTATTTTTATGAGGTACAATGAGGCTTTGTTTTTGTTGACACCGTAGCTTTATTTCCAAAAACAGCAGATAAAAAAAGATGGTTATTAATTAAAAAAAAAATATAAGTATGTAGCTGCTTTGAGATTAAGCTAGTGATTTTTATAATAAAATAAATGTTGATATGATTATATTCCTAAGTAGAAACTAAAAATATGATTCGTTTTTCTTGAAATGTTTAATCATGCAACTCTTGATTAGAACAAAAAACTTGCAGAATCACTCATCAATCAATGAGGTATTTATTGTATGATTCTGCAAGTTTTTTGTTCTAATCAAGAGTTGCATGATTAAACATTTCAAGAAAAATGAATCATATTTTTAGTTTCTACTTAGGAATCAATTATGCCGAATATTCGGTTCGGTAAAAGTTTTACCGAACATTCGGCCGAATATTCGTATTCGGTGAAACCCATGTTCGGCCCATCACTGGTCTAGATCATAAATTGTAATATTAATAAATAAATATTGAGTACAAAGAACTGATGACAATTCGCAAAAATAAGAAAGTAGTAACGTTTCATAACTTTTAATTTTTTAGGCTTAGATGAATGATTGCGCTACCTAAAGGGCAACACACACAGAACACGGTGTCCGCCGCGTGAGCCGCGCGGTTCGTTGTATTCACACAGAGAGCGGGTCGGACCCGCGACGGGCCCGCGGCGGCTATCAATGTTGCCAGTTTAGTGACTTAGTCCCTAGAAGTGACGACTTTTGCTTAAATCTTAGCGACCACAAAAAAGTTTTGACGACAGAAATGGTTTAGGTATCTGGTGACTTTTGGAGTACAAATTAAAACAGTTCTAGAACCACTAGAGACACAGAATTATAGTGCCGCGAGATATATGTGGAAAACGACAAACGCGCTTGCGCACCAAGGTCTAACTTTATTTACTTACTTAATTAAATCCAATTTATGTAATGATGGGCGATGGATGAAATTTTTAAAAGTGGCTGATTTTTTTTTATAGACAGGAATAAGCTTATACTAGTCAGTGGAAAAAATAACAGATTTTTCTGTAGTACCTACCAATTAATTAAAAAAATAAAATAAATAAATTTTATTCTCGCCTAAATGAACTAGCTACTGCGCATGAATACGGTTTTTAGGGTTCCGGAGCCAAAATGGCAAAAACGGAACCTTTATAGTTTCGCCATGTCTGTCTGTCTGTCAGTCTGTACCTCCCATAGAAAAAAAACCCTTACTTTAGTAAGGGTTTTTTTCTCATCCAACCCTATAGTGTAGGGTCTTTTAAATTAAAAGCATTAGGGGGTTACTAAGACGATTTTTCGATTCAGTATTTTTTTTGCGAAATATTCAAATTTAAAGTAAACATTTTCATTAAAAACGAGTTTTAGGGGTTTTTAACTTAAGCTTTAGGGATAAATATTTTTGAGAGTTGGTAACACTGCGCTCGGCTCGCGCTGTTTGTGACGACGGGCGAAAGGCGCGGGCCCGCGCACGACCCGCGCCCGCGCCCGCGTTCTGTGTGAAGGCGTCCATATACCGCCTAGCCATGCAAATACGCCCGTCGCGGGCCCGCGTACGACCCGCGCCCGCTCTCTCTGTGTGTTGCCCTTAAAAGCACAGGGCGGCCACGCCATACAAAATACGCGTTCTTGAATCTACATAGGCACGACGACGTCTGTACACGCATCAATGTGTGCGTAACACACAGGGCTGACTATCGCAAAACCCTAGTACTATAGGGTATGCAGGTATGGCTTAGATGTGTAAATAAATGTAATCGTTAATCATATATTTTTATTTAAACCTACTTAAAATGTGTCTGTCTATGTATTTAAGCATTATTATTTTAAATTACAATAAATATATGACTACACACTTGAACGAATTATTCGGTACCTAATTAGTTATTTCATGTATTAATCGCGATACTTTTAGAAAGCATTATTTATTTACAAAAGGAAGTAGGCAGGGTAGGAACCTCTATTTCTCGCGCGCCCACTGACAAGTTGGCGCTTGCTCGTGGACTCACGGCCACCGAGCCGAGCAATGAACTGCCGGCGCGCGGATTTCACGGAAAATTATGTGACTTTGTACGAGCGACATATTATTAGAATATGATTGATTTTCGAGTTTTTAGGAAATAAATACAAATGAATGTTTTATAAATTAAAGTTTATTGTTTTAATCATTTGAGACCTTATTAATTAAAGATTACTTACACTAAAATATTTCCTTTTAAAGGATTTGTCTCTGAACATTCGATTGTTAAATCGTATGTAATATGTAATTATTGCTCCCGAACTTAGTGCCGTGCGACGGTGCGACCGACATACTCGTACATCGCGTTGCGCGCCCGACTGCTTTCCTGCGGTTTTCCTGCAATCTGCGCTTGAGGGGTGGGGTGACTCGAACCGGTGCGGGGTGGAGCGTGGCCATTCTGTACGTCAGTACTATTATATACTAGCTTTTACCCGCGGCTTCGCACGCGTAAACTATTCGGTCTGGTAGTTGCAATTTAAATTTTCGGGATTTTACAAAATTCCCCTGGAAATTTCCAAAATTTATATCGTGGTCTTCATTGAGGTTGTGTTGTGAATAACTGTACAAAATTCAAGACTCTAAACCCCTTTTACACGTCATTTTTTTAAATACCAGCACTTTCGGAAAGACCATCATTGCCAAGAAGAATGCGCCGCAAGAAGCTTGGCAGAAAGACATTTTTTCAAAATAAAATAAGTACAAATAAAATACTTAAAAACTACAGTAAGTATACAATTAAAGAAAAAATTACAAAATAATAATAACAATAATACACGGATGTATGGGGTCCCTTAGTTACAAAACTATCCCATAGAAATATCGGGATAAAAAGTAGCGTATGTGTTATTCCAGACGTCCGGCTACCTACATAACAAATTTCATGCCTCTAAGCCCAGCGGTTGTTATTTCGAGATTTTATCCCTATCCCGTGGGAATATCGGGATAAAAAGTATCCTATGTTTTAATCCAGGTTATAAACTAACTTTCCGCCAAATTTCATCCAAATCCGTCCAGCCGTTTAAGCGTGAAAAAGTAACAAACATACTCACTCACTCACTCACTCACAAACTTTCACATTTATAATATTAGTAGGATTCTGTGCTAAAAGCAAAAGGTTCGTGAATGCGGCAACTCAATATTGTAGTGTGCGTAGGAACGGTGTAAGACAATTTGCAAGGATGCTAGTGTGCGTGACAAATTGTAATGCCAGCTGCTCCACTGTTACCCGAATTATTGGGAAAATAAATTATGCTGTGGTCTATTAAGATACTGGTTATAAAATGTATCTTGGGAAATACTTAGAAATGAAGAAGTAATTAAGAGCGAATTGAATGTATACATATGTTTGTGTATAGGTTAGGCGTAGGTTTCTTCTTTAAAAAAAATGGTAGGTATGATGTAGGTATATCAATGATCTGGCCTCACTTTTAATTAAAAAAATATATATTTAAGGACTGAGTCACCAACTAAGAAGTTTTTCGTAGTTAAGATAATACGTTGCACCTATAGTTAAACCTTATATAATGTACTTACAGGTTAATTAAGACTAAAATAAAAAATTGTTGGTTACAAAATATACATAAGTACATACAGTGGTGGCCACGTAATTAAGAACGATTTGAAGTTCCAGATTATTTTTAACTAAATCATGTCATGTGTAGTCGTGGGTCCTTCTTAGAAGTAACTAGTTACGTTATGAAATAGCCACATGAATAGAGCAAACGGGATTTAGAATAAAGAATAAAATTACTGTCATTTTTTTACAAATTTTGTTTTTATTCTCTTTAGTAACAAATTCAAATAGTAATGAAGCTGGACAAATAATTAAGAACGATTTATTGAACTGTTCGAAAGTTTTTTTATTTGAAACTTAGATTAACTAAATCACACTAACGTGAAGTTTGTACAGAAAAAAAAGCAATGTAATACATTTTAACTAAAATTAATAGTTAGTAGCATGTCCACGGCTTTTTATTACTGCCTTACACCGGCGAGGCATTGAATCTATCATTTTTTGACATTTCGCAAGAGAGATAGAGTTCCATTCTTCTAAGAATACGTCATACAGTTCTCTTAAATTGCCACACTGTCGATTTGAAACTTTTTTCTTGACTTCGCACCAAAGGTGCTCTATTGCTCTAAGATCGGGGCTGTTGGCTGGCCAATCTAAGACAGAAACTGATTGCGATGTGAGGAATTCCTTAACGGTACGTGCAGTATGCTTGGGATCATTGTCGTGCTGGAATGTCCAAATAACCGGAGGCACGCCTTCAGCATATGGTAACATTGTTTCTTCCAGTATGTTTTTGTATTGAAATTGATCCATGTTTCCTTCTATCAGCCTAACAGGTCCAACACCATGTCCAGAAAAACATCCCCAAATTTTTACATTTCCCCGCCATGCTTTAAAGTTACTTTTGTGTACTTTGGGTCGGATGCTTTATTTGGAGGCCGTTTTACATATCGTTTGCCATCAGAACATACCCTATTTATTTTTGTCTCGTCAGAAAAAAGAACGTTTTTCCACTGTCTGACTGTCCAGTTTTCATATCTTCTTGCAAATGCAAGCCGGGCTTGCCTATGACACCGTTTCAACATAGGCACCTTCCTTGCTATCCTTCCGTGCAACTTTTCTTCCACCAAACGCATTCGAATACTGCGTGCCGAGATTGCTGAAGGGTTGTTTTCGCCAAAATATTCTTTTCTCAACTCATTAGACCCTTTAAAAGAATTTTGTTTTGCCAAACGAACGATATTTCGATCATCTCGACGAGATGACTTTCTTTGTCTAGGTACACGCGGAACATTTGAAGTAGTTTGATACGTAGCAAAATGCTTTATGGCGTGGAAAACCATAGTTTTTGAACATTGCAGATGATCGGCTATGTGTTTATACGACCAATTCTTGTCGCGAAGTTTTAGTATTACTTTTCTTGTAGATTTTTACAACTTTTATTTTTCCCCGTTGTTTTTATATAAAGCAATCGCCTTTAAGACTTTATTAATTATTCAAATAATAACCTAAAACCACAAAGCGGCGGTCCGTTCTCTATTTAAATTTGAATAAAAAAAAAATATTCAGCGTTCTTAATTATATGACCAGCCAGTAAGTAGTAATACTAGGTTTAGATGTAATATATAAAGTTTATCTATTTATTTTTTAGCCAATTATATGTATAAATGAATTTACCTCTAGTAAGGAAAAGTTTTACAAATACCGAGAGAAGTACAAAAATATACATACAGTTAGTAACACTTGTCAGTTTGAAAAAATCTTCTCTATAAAAAATCGTTCTTAATTATATGACCACAACTGTAACATGCATACATACATACTTACATACATACGCTTGAAAAACATAACCCTCCTTCGGGCAGTCGGGTAAAAAGTTAACATTTCAGAAAAATGGGTAGAAATAATAAAAAAAATTTTTTTTTCCTTTCCCATAATACGTAAGTAAATCAGCTGATTGGGCTTTTTGAATGGGAAGTCGGAAAACATTTTTAATTTTAAGACACATTCACCCCTTAATTAAATAGTGTCGGGTAACAATTTATACACCTTCAGTGTTTATAATATCACAAAGATAAAGATTAAATAATATAGAACTAGGTTATGTAAATGATAAATATAATAAATCATAGGTAATATGATAAATCACTTTAGACACGCTTCTTTAAAATGTAGGTATCATAGCTATCATAAAGGTCGCAGGTCAGCAAAGTTATTGTTTCTCCTATATGGACCTCCGCAAAGTAACGCCTGATTCAATAAATTATTAAAACCTATTAATGTCTAACTTTACAAAACAAGTAAGTTGTAAGTACAGTCGAGTTCATAAACTTGTCAGCAAAAGTTTAAACAAAACTATCTGAACACGCTTCTACGCTGTTAACAATAGAGTCGTGTTCAGATATTTTTGATGAAATGTTTGCTCACAAGCTTACGAACTCGACTGTACGTGGACATGATAGTGCAGCTTACGGGTCTAAAAACTAAATTATTCAAACATATTAAGATAGCAAATTTACTGATAGCATTTTTGCGCAAAAAAATCACCTATTTTAGGGTAGGTACAATTTTTTTTACCATCTTCCGAAACCATATTTTGGTCGATTCGAAAATATACTACGTTATTAAAATTACACGTAAGAGCCATATACAAAAAAATCCTTATATTGAATGATTTCCAAAAAAACTGTAGTATGACCAGCTGTTGTTTTACTGAAGTAAAAAAATGGCAATATCGCCGAACAATGAAAAATAAAATGAAACGTTAAAAATATTTAAGAGCCTACAAACTAAATTAAAGCTTGCCATTTACAAGACATCAGGTTATTTTTATAAGCACTTAGTGCTCCTTTAAAATATTGAAGTTTATTAACTTATATCCCCTGGAGTTCAAGCTTTTTTCCATTCCAAATTTCATCAAATTTGATGCGGTGGTTTAGTTGTGAAACGTTAACTATTTGTGTATGATCAAAGGTAATTTTATTTAGATACAAACTGGCGATTAACAAACACATAACCCTCCTTCTTCGCAGTCGGGTAAAAACTATAGGCAAATATAGCACAGAATATTAAAATTTCTCCGGTTTACAATATTATACCTAAACGTTCCGTTTCTTGCAGAAATTGTTTAGCTAAAATAGGAAAAGTTTTTTTAATATTTTCAAATGAAATATAATATGAAAAATAGCAAAACCTCCCCACATATACGTATTATAAATGCAAAAGTTGGTTAGTCTGTTGTTTGTTACCTACCTCTTCGCGTCAAAACCGCTGAACCGACTTGGATGAAATTCGGTACACAGATAGTTTGGGTCCCGGTGAAGGACATAGGATAGTTTTTAACCCGGGAAATTGCACGCGGGATAGGGATAAACGAATTCTACGTGGACGGAGTCGCAGGCAACAGCTAGTTAACGAATAAATGAAACTAGTATTGATGTCTTCGATATCTTCATTAGAATTAAGTTTGGACTGTATACTAATGAAATGCAATGTTATTTATTAAATAACTTACGACAATCCGTCACAAAAAAAAAACGATTTACAAAATTAGCGTAATGATCGCGTACCTACACAATTCTCATCACTGAGAAATTGAGAATAATGGAGAGAGAAGCTTATGAAAAATCAAGTTTATATAAGTAAAAATTAAGAACAATATTGAACATATTCTGATTGTTTAGGTATTCAGTAGAACAAACCTCAAATTAGATATGATGTTTCTGTCAAGGGCATTTTTTCCGATGGCGCTTTTTATAACGTTTTTCAACAGATGCTACCGAAACAAAAAGCTACTTTATGATAAATAATGATAACGTATTTTCGGTTGTTGTCCACTGTTAATAAACCTGCCAAGTGTGAACCGTTTTCGCGCACTGGAGGTCCGTGTAAATAAAAAAACCGGCCAAGAGCGTGTCGGCCACGCCCAAAATAGGGTTCCTTAGCCATTTTGGGCGTGTCCGACATTTTATACGGAATCTTCCAAGTTAAGGTATATTTTAGGTACACTAGGCTGCTATTTAAGAGTAAAACTACTAATAATTCTCAAGCAAACTTAGCCGTTATAGTTTTCCTTGAAAGTTTGATATACTTACTACCATCCCGAATTTTTTGAAATTTTTCACCCACCGGTTTAGATTTTAGAGGGGGGGGGGACGCTCGATTTTAATGAAAATTTGCACTTTAAAGTTGAATATTTCGCAAAAAATCAATGAATCGTATAATCGTATTAGCAAACCCCTAATGGTTTTAAAAGACCTTCCAACGATACCCCACACTATAGGGTTGGATGAGAAAAAAAAATCACCCCCACTTTACGTCTGCTGTAGTGCATACAGTAAAATCTTCGTCTAGGACCATGCAAGGTAATCAGGTGTCAACAGCCACAAACAAAAATTAATAGTTTAAAAAATACTAGAAAAACACCCTTTTATAAATGCACGTAAAAACAAAAAATAAATTATGGATCGTTCAAGTTGTCTTTAATTCTGGGCTGAAGTGTAAACTATGTGCTTTTAATTAAAATATTTGATTGTATAAGCGAGGGGCGCTGGAACAGGTAGTTAGTATTAGTATTTGTTAACAAGAAAGTCTTTCCTGTTTTTTAAACTATTAATTTATTTTATACTTTTTGGTCTTTTATAACGAAATATTTTACCAGACTTTTCTAAGAAATCCAAAACAGCTATAATACGATTATCCATCATGAAGTTCCAGTTCATATCTCCCGGCTCCATCATCAGATCAGTTCGACAGTACCATATTATTGTATTGTCATCAGAACTACATACAGCTGTCAATTTTCATTACGCTACCATTACGATTCCATTACATAGTTAGTTATAGTTACATACAGGTCGACCTAATAAAAGCGTGTTAAAAAAGTTTCTACATATATATATTTATTAATTTAATTTATATAAAACTAAAAATCAATCAAATTAATTAAAATAAATCAATAAAACTAAAAAAATTGTAGTTAAGTATATAATAATGCTTTAAAAATAAAAGGTACATAGAAAGTAACAATTGTTTCCACTGACGCTATTTCATATCCTCGCAATCTAAGTGAAAAGCTGAGTGTAAACTCGAGCATTAAACTCATTTTCCCCTCGACGTGTTTATCCACCCTCGCCGTACAGGCTCGGGTAGCTATGTAAGTACGTCTTGGGTAAAATAGGTCGTTTTATGCTCTTGTTGTACAATCTACTATTTCTTTTTGATGTAAAAAGAATTCTCAAGATAAATCGTAACGCATCTATTCTATATTTGGACATTTGTATATTTGGCTATTAGGTACTATTCGTAGTAATGCGTCACTTTATTATAATGAGTAAGTAAATATGCATGGTTGGCGTCTAATTTGATTAATACCTAACGCGAAAATCTTTGTCAATGTGTCATGTCATTTAAATTATTGTTTAACGCTTAAATTTGTTAGATAAGTAAGTATGTAGTAATACACCTACTTGCTCACTGGCTAGAAAAGGGCTAATATATAGGTATTCGTGACAAAACTAGCATGCTAGTCTAGGTCTCCAGTATAGGTATTGGTACTACCTACTTACCTACAATCATTTTTTTTGCGTGCTTTTAAGATTAGATGGAACCCTCAGTGCGCAAGTCCGACTCGGCCTTAGCCGACCTTTTGTGATTGTGTTTAATTTGTTGTTAATTATTATCATAAACACTCAGTCTCCGCCAAGTACTTCGTTGCGAAACCATTGTATCAAGTAAGTAGGTAATAAGTACATAACAATCACTACCAGCCCATTATTAGAAAAAAGGTGATAATAGTTTAAAACTATTTCTGACGCAATCAAGATTAAGACATTTTAATGTTGGAAAAATACAGACAAGAGAAGTACTTACTTACCTACTTGTAGAGGTGAAAAGTGTCATAGGCGATTTATAATAGTGATTAAATAATATCTAGAAGTATGTTTAGGTTTCTCGTAAGGTCATTGCAGTTTCAAAAGTTTTTTATTTAAGTATTTATTTATTTTCAGGGATACCAAACAACTAAGTACTGTATCTACAATTGGTGGTAGAATAAAAATAACACACAAAATTTAGGTAGTACAGTCGAGTTCATAAAGTTGTAAGTATAAATTTGATCAAAAATATCTGAACACGACTCAATTGTTAAGAGCGTAGACGCGTGTTCACATATTTTTATCAAATTTTAGCTCACAAGTTTATGAAGTCGACTGTACAGTCAACGACATTATCCATAGAATACTTCTTACCTAGATGTAAGGGCTAAAAATGTCGTCGGTGTGGACATTACTATTCAATAAGTTTGATCACAGTTACAAAATAAGGTTTACTAATGTTTCGGCGAATAACCAACCTGTTTAATTTCGCAACTTTTCATTTACCAACTGTTTAATATTTCTGAAACCGTAAATGTTTCAGGATGTTTATAAAACTAACCTAACCTAACCTAAAGGGTTCTACACGATGGCCCTGAAATAAATCCTGAAATATTTACAGTTTTAGAGTTTGCGAAATGAAACAGTACCCTTAGTGTAAGTTTTCGGTTACAAAATACGTCTCGATCGCGTTCGCGTTAAAATCGCAATTTGCATGGAAACACGAACATCGCAAACATTCCGCTAGAGGCGCTGTTCGTGTTTGCATAAAAAGTGAGACTTTAACGCGAACGCGATCGAGACTTATTTTGTAACCGAAAACTTACACTAAGGGCACAGGTTGCCAAACGTTACGTTGCGAAAAGGCAGTACTCGACAAAATAAATATATTTATTAATAAATAAACTAGACGACACACTTGTAAACGACCAACATGAATAATTTATGGAATCAGGCGTTACTTTGCGCAGGTCCATATCAATAAACTATAATTAATTATAGTTCATTGGTATGGTGTGAAACTCCGCAAAGTAGCTTTGCTCATCCGCGACCCTAGGGGTCCCTAGAGTCGCGGGTGAGCAAAGCAATTGTTTAAAAACATGAATACTCGTATAGGTTGCAGGCGAGGTAGACGATTATAGGTCCACTCCTGCTGGCTCGTGCTGAGGCACCGACTTCAGACTGGTACAAAATTATTTTCATGGTTTTTTGTAGTCGGTTCTATTTTTTGTTATATATTTTTTTTATAAGTTGTCTAAGAAACAATGCAATCGTTAATGTTCCTGTATTTATATAGGCCTATCGATTTTTGATAAGTGGTAAATATAATAAAACGTCGATCATTCACAAATGCAGTCAGGGCGACTGATGGCTGAATGTTCTTAGAACAAAATCAAAGTATATATATGCGATTATTATACCTAACCTACTGTAGGTAGCCGAATGCGTAAATGTGGCTAACAACCTAATCGATAAGAGTAAAATAATAAACAGATATATTAGGCATTGAACGTAAAACTCATTAATTATGATTTATAAGGATCTAAATCACGATCGACACTGATTTGTAATCGCTAATTCTGTGATAACAGTTTGTTTAATCAACTTCGTATCACGCCCAAGGGTCCATATAAAATAAAAAGGAGAGATAAAGGTTGGAGTATTCATTAGCATTTGCATACCTAATGATGTTGAAGTTGTATATAGCGGTGGTGTTGGCGGTGGCGGTGGCGGCTGCGGAAGCGACAAGCGGCCAGAGCCTGCATGCACCGTTGTTGCCCGAAAAAGCTGAGTGAGTACCGCTCTAGTAATACTATCAAAGCTAAATTCCTCGATCTATCGCATATACCTAAAAAGGTTTCTTTCCAGCAGCACGGGACTTTTAGGATTGTCAATCAACTACAAGTGACTAAGGTTTCTCGTCGCAGTAGATATTAATTAACAATCTATGCTACCCACGGACGCTGGATGGTACCGGCTTGAAGCGTTCGTGCCTACAATTGACAACTTGCATTAATTTGTATAGAACAGGTCGTTCTTAATCGTCGTCGGTTCGTCAAACGCCTCGCCTCGACTGCTGTGTGTAGGGTAGTGAATCTGCGTCTGCGTGATGAGCTATGAGCTTTATTATAAGTGGTTAGTCTGTTGCTATGCTGCTTTATGCTACCGACCTGCTTTATAACAAAACACATAAGACATGACCATCTAAGGATCGATTGAATAGGTATAAGTAAATGTAAAATGCTTCAATTGTAACTCAAAGACGTAATAATAATGAAATTACCAAAAGACTGTTAGAAAATTTCAGTAGGTAAGCATAGGTTTTTAAAGATGAATTCGTTTTTAGTGCACAACCCGCGAATGAAAAATTTCTGCATATATATTTTATATTTTGTGCACACAGATAACAACGCAGACTTAGTGCTGCAGTTGTTAGGTATAGTTAAACTAACTAGCGTTTACGGTTTACTTTAGCAGCGGCTTCGCTCGCACAAACCATTAGGTCAGGCAGTTGAATCGCATTTCGTAATGTTCTAATGGGGGATTCCTGGAAATTTCAGGGCGGTCTTCAATAAAAACACCCATTGAAAGTTTCAAGTCTCTCTGAGTGGTAGAGATTTAAAATTTTACACGCGTAGGTACAGTCGAACAAACTGAATCATGACCCAGGGTGGAGCCTTTGTGCTACTAATGTCATGTTGACATCTCATACTTTTGTCAAGGAAATAATAGTAAAATTGATGATTAGAAGGTTCCACTCTGGGTCATGATTCAATTTGTTTGACTGTACATCCCGATGCCAAGAGAATATCGGAATAAAAAGAGGCATCAATAATATTGCGGAGACTAAGCCGTCTACACTCCAAATTTTGTTTAAATCCGTCGCGCGAGACGCATTCTATGTTAACCCTTTATTGCATAAAAATAAACAAACACAAAACAAGGAAAATAGACTAACTAACCTTAAAACACATGTATCTAGGGACAAAGGCGAACTAAGGTGTGAAAGAGTAGGTAACAAATATACATACATACACACACGAAAATATTGACTTACGCAATCGTAATCACAATCACATTCACGATTTCTTTCTGTACGCCAAAAGGTATTGAACAATGGTAACCATTTCATTTTAAAATAAACAACTACCTATTCAAGGAGATGGTGCATGTAATCGTGAGCGCCCGCGCAGTAGTCAATACCTACTATCATAATCATTCTACCCTCATCCTGTCTGTATCAGATTATGGAAAGAAGTGGTGAAAATGACTATTGCCAACATGTCTGGCGCTCACGATCGCAATCAAATGACAGTTTTTGTATGCGAAATCTGTTAAGTATTTGATTGCGAGCGCGGGCGTCTGAAACGTTAGGCAATATAAGGCCTCTGGAATGATCGAGAATTAGAAGAAATAGGCTCCGATCATGTTGGAGGTAGGACTAAAAAAAAAACGGTCTCTGAGCTTAGTCGCGGACAGACATACACCCTAAAAAAATGTACCTAAGTATACACACATACAGTACATATATATTTATTTATTATGTATGGCGCTGTCCAGTAGCGCATTTTATTGTTTTTTTTTAGTTTAACGTAAGATGTATAAATTAACCGACACCGATATTTTTGTTGTACCTTTCTATGTTACCCCTATGGAAATTGTTGGAGCCGTTTCCGAGATCCCCGGAATATATACATATATATGTGGGATCGTTTGAAGGCAAACAAACTTTTAAAACAAAAAGTAAAAAGTTTATTAAAAAAAAATTAAATATGGAATACACTGATAGCAAGGAAGCAACAAAAATCACAACTAGCACGTAGGCTCACCCGATCGTAACTCAAATCTTTTTTACTCATTCGCTCGTCTCATTCACTCCACATTAGTCTTCAGTCATTCCGTCCGCTCTTGTCCATCAAACCATTCGTCCGCAAATCCACCCTCATTCCCACATATATATTCTTGTATATATATATATATATATATATATATATATAGCTCGTTTTTAAGGTATTATATAATAGATATTGTTCGCTAGACAATCTTACAAGTATGTACCCCTATGCTATAGTTAATGATATAAACAGGTAGGCACACGGGCTATTTTTTATATCCTATCTTTACATCGCATAGATAGCTAACACAATAGTAGCTACCAGCTGAAGATACTGATAGATATGGATTGGATCAATTTTGTGATAAATTAAACATTGATTAAGGTAGGTACTTAGTCGTATCTACCAACAATAGGAATGTGCAAATTTTTGTAGTTCCTGTTATTTCTTATATACTTATTATTCAACTTTGAACGAAGTATGATCTAAGCAGTTATTCAACTACTAGTTTACCTACTTCCTACTTATCATTATCATATTTGTGTGAAGCGCGTAGGCGTGTCGAGTAAATAGCGCTATTTGTGCATATTTTATCGAGTTCTGGTTGCACTAAGTAGGTACCTGCAGTTGAAGATACTGAATCGCATACCAGGATGGAACCTGAGAAATAACTATCGTAATAAATATCAATTTTCACTCTAATTACAGGGGAAAATGGGGCGACTTAGGCATCACAGCGAACGTGAACGACTACGTGGATGAGACCATCTCGATGCTGGTGCCGCTGATCCAGCAGTTCGGCTTAGACCCCATGGATCTGCCCGATGTTGAGGAAGGCTTCGAAGTGGTTAGTCCATTAATGGTGCTTTACTCTGGAGTTAAAGCCCGAGTCACCGAGTAAATAGTCTGTTTAGTTTTTGTTGCAATAATCGTCTCGAACACGTTCGCTTTAAAGTACCCAATAAGAAAACGCACGAGTGCTTGTTACTTACTGTCCCAATAGTTGCCGTCTTTAATTTTGTCAGAAGCTACAGTGGTGACCGCGGGGGGGGGGTCATCTATGGGTATTAGCGTGTTGAGCACACGGACGTTCTAACCTTAATTAGAGAACATTATGGACAATAAAGCGTTCATTTTAGGGCACGAATGTATGGTTGTACAAGTTTGCAGTAGGTACGGAAGTGTGGCGGTGACCGTTGATGCGCCAAAGTACAACATAAGGTATCATAGGGGACTGAGCAAAGGGCGGGGCAGGGTGCATTATCTTACATAAGCGCCGATTGGCGTGCGCCACTGTCTCAATAATTTAACGGCCAGCGCTACACTTCCGTGCCACTGGCTGTAATTAGGAGCTTTGACTGATCGAGACAGTTTAACGAACGAAGAATAATCATGATCCTCAGCCGTGGCGCAACGATTGAAGAAAAAATAATTGATCTTATTGCGGCAGCGTTGACATAATATTTTCTATTTCAGAGGTACATCCTGGTGACATACAGCGCATGGTTGAAGATCCACGACGGACACATGAGCGGGCTCGTCAACGTGGCACGCTCCGGCGACCAGACCGTCAACTACTTCGCCAAGATGCTGCGCGTGCGCGTCGAGCTGCAGTTCAATGACCTCGAGGTAACCACTGTAACAATAGAGCGAGGTCAGTGTCCCCTACAGACGGTTGAGGACGCTGTACCGAACATCAGATTCGCCAAAACGGGTGCGCTAATTTGTAGATTGCAAGTGAAGCCCCCAGGAAATGAGAATCGGATTGAACTTGGGTAGTACGAGTATGGCCCAATATTAGACAGGAGGCCATATTTCATTGAGATATTGTATGCACTCGTTCTCTATTACCTTCAATACCTACTTCATAATTGTAGCAGATGACAATAACTGATTGTTATTCCGCGCTTACCTACAGATAATATTTGTAAGGAGTAAGGTAGGAAGTAACGAAAGGATGTTCGGTACTGAGATCACCTAGCTACACAAAAGATGTTGTGAAACACGAGTTTCGGCAGGAGATCAAATTTCTTCCAATTAAATACATATATGATACATTAGGTAACCTTACGTCCGGATTTTGGCTCAATGAAAAAATGGTATTAATTTTTTGCTCAGGACTAAAAATTTGCTAACTTAACTAACTAGGTGCACTGTACGTGCAGTCTTACCCTCCCGCTCAGGTTATTAAGTACTCTATAATGTTGATATTTTTTTGGAATAACGGTACCAAAATACCGTTACTATATGGTGGCCCTAGCTCTCTCAGACTCTATTTTCAGCCTATTTATTGAATGTTTCAGTTCGTATACCAGTACTTGGTGAAAGTGATGCGCATCGGGCCCACCGGAGGCATCCGTGGCTCCCTGGACCGCTTCAAGGTCGTCACAGACATCCTCATCGATTTCAATAACGACGAGATTCATCTGCAGCAGTTCTCCATGAACGACATCGGGTACATACCTATAGCATACGACAGTACCTACAGTACCATTTTAGAGTTTCAGTTTCCTATTAGCGGGTAAAAAGTAAAGTTTAGCAAGGTACCCGCGTTAGTTCCGTTATTTGCCATGTTAGTTAAGATCTTTGTCGCACTGTAAGTCTTGAACTATGTATGGTCTTGCCAGACTCGAGGCACGTACTAACAATGAAGTGATAAATCATGTAAAGGCCTCGTCACACTGGATGCATTCTGCAACTTGCGGTCCGTTCTATCTTTGCCATGTTTGCAAACTTTTAGAACAATCTGTAATATGTTTTTTGTTCCAGCCGCCTGCGCGTGCGCCTGACCGGCAACCCTCTGACGGATTGGCTTGTGAACCCGACCATCGGTGCCTTCGTCCGCATCTTCGACAACGTCATCATCAAGGTTGTGGAGGTCAACATCCGCAACGCCATCCACGCCGGCATCAGTTTCATCAACGCCAACCTGAGACAACTTATCGACCTGCTCGAGTCCTACAACTAGATCTATGCAAAAGCTTTATAGTAAATAACGCATCTACATAGGGCGGTAATAAAGAATGTTTTAAATCGTATTTTTTGTCGCGTGAACCTAAAGTAAATGTGTTTAGCACGGAAATATAGACTTTCTCGTTCACTGCCTGCGAATTTGATGTGAAGGATTTTCCTGGCGGTGAATGTTAAATATTAACATGTACCTACATATCTGTTGATTTATATTGTTTTTAAAATAAAGACTACTCGAGACTTTGAACTTTTTATGTTATTCTTAAAAATATTTTACTTACCCACGTATAAACCCTGAGAAATCAAAATTCATGATGCCAGTTAGGTAAATTCAAAATGGTGCTGTCCCACAGATGCTTCAGTTGATTTACTACACGAGTTTCATGACAAAGTTTACGTTATTGTAGTAAACTGGATTGCTCATGTAAGAAATTAACATTGTTGATCAACGCCGAATAGAGATCAAACGAGCACAACAAGCCTGCGAAGCAATTCAACGGTGTGTGTGAAGTTCCCAATCCGCACTGGGCCCGCGTGTGAACTAGTGCCCAAGCCCTCTCATTCCGAGAGGAGGCCTGTGCCCTGCAGTGGGACGTATATAGGCTGGGATGATGATGATGATGATGATGAAGAAGATAAAAACCCACGCCGTAGTGCGGATGCGGCTGGATTTTATGTCCCTACCTAAATAGGTATAACTAATAAAGGATGAGGAATGAATGTAGGTACAATGAAACTATATATACATATATTATTAGATATTATTTACAATTGCAGCAATTATAGAGAAATTGCTGCTATGGGATGGTATTGGATGATATGGTATTTAAAATGAAATGAGTTTTTTACCAGAATAGCTACACCACCATGTCCGTCTGACCTATCTTCACGGAGGCATGCGTAACCAGGAATTTTTCACTTAATGTTATAGGAAAGGGATTTTTATTCTTTATGCTGCGACACTGTTAGGCAAAACTTGACCATCAAATGTTAAAACTACTGTTTGGGATAGTTTCCAAACTGCTGAACCATATACTAATGTTGTTTTTCCTGTACCTAAACGTACAGACAAATTCAGCAGGATCTGCTCCTCTAGGGACCACTCTGCCGGAACACCCTTAACTATTCCCATTCTTATTACACTGAAGGATGGGATATATAAGCTTTATATTTATTTTCAGTGAGGTTTTTATCATTTAGAAATTTGTTAGCATCGTCACGATGAGATATTGAATGACAATGTGACTCTATTCCTCCCAATTCTTTTCACGCTACCATTAATGATGTTCTTATATGACTCTTTCTTTAAGAAATTTCCAAAGGAAATGGGATGAATAGAGGTACCGTTACTAGGTGCATCCTGCATTCTTTGTACATGCACATAAATGGTGAACATTGCAATCAGAATCTATATAAACTTTTCTGATTGTGTCTATGGGCTGAGGTGGAGATGGAGAGTTCGTATTTATAGTTGATAGAGTGTTAATAGTTGTCGTAGGTATTGGTTGAATATTAACTTTGTGCACAGAATCATTAGTACAATTACAATCATTTTCAGTCAAAACATAGTCCGGATTTTTTTTTCTGCGGTTTTTATTGCAATGGCGGCATATATTTTTTGACGGGCACACTCGTTTTCTATTTTTATCCGATGTTACGGAACTATCTGTATGGTCAGTATCCATACCATTATCTAGTTCATTAATTGAACTAATATTTACAGTCTGATGATGAATCTGGGGGACACCGCCCCCCCGGGGTATCGGGCTCCTGCATCGAAAAATATTAAGATACTTACCAAAAGAGAAGAAAAGTACACAAATAAAGGTATTTACAATAAATAATTAAGAATATACACCGTATTTACACTGCACTGACCACTCTCACAGAAAAAAAATTAAAGAACGCGCGAACAAATATCTATTCATCTCTTATCACGTCCCCAATGACAAGTTTAATAAAGATTCATCGATTTATCTTCGAATAATGACGATCTTCCATATATACTTTCATCCTCTCACAGCTCGAATTTTCAAAAAAGCTCAAATAACGATTTATTTCTTATTAAGTGCCTAAATGCCAAGTTTCATGGTTTTATCTTCGACAGCGACAAACTTCCACCATATAAACTTTCATCCCCTATTTCAACCCCTTAAAGCCTCTTTTCGCGATGAAAGATAGTAGCCTATATCCTTTCCCAAGGTCTATTCTATCTCTGTACCAAATTTTATCAAAACCGGTTCAGCGGTTTAGGCGTGAAAGCGAAACAGACAGACAGACAGACGCTTTCGTATAATATTATTATTATATAGTAAAAAATATAGCATACTAGCGTTTACCCGCGGCTTCGCACTCGTAAATCATTAGATACGCAGTTGAATTGAAATTCCGGGATTTTATTGAATTCTCGTGGGAATTCCTTAAAATTACATCAAAGTTAAAAAAAGTCAAAATATCTTTATTCTAATTAGGCTATAACAAGCACTTATGAATGTCAAAAAATCTACCACTGGTTCCATTCGGAAAAACCTCTGTTGAGAATGAGAAGAATCCGGCAAGAAACCCATCGTGGTTTTTATTGACGTTGAATTAATAACAACCATGCCAAATTTCATGACTCTATAAGCCGCCGTTCTAAGCCCAGCGGTTCTTATTTCGATATTGTATCCCTATTCCATGGGAATATCGGAATAAAAAGTAGCTTATGTGCTATTCCAGATGTCCAGCTATCTACATACAAAATTTTATGACTCTAAGCCCAGCGGTTATTAGTTCAAGATTTCATCCCGATCCTGTGGGAATATCGGGATAAAAAGTAACCTATTGTTATTCCAGACGTCCAGTAACCTACATACCCAATTTCATGACTCTAAGCCCAGCGGTTGTTAATTCAAGATTTTATCCCTATCTCGTGGGAATATCGGGATGAAAGTATCATAATAATATGTTTTAATCCAGGTTATAAAATAACTTTTTGCCAAATTTCATCCAAATCTGTCCAGCCGTTTTAGCGTGAAGAAGTAACAAACATACTCATTCACTCACTCACAAATTTTCAAATTTATAATATTAGTAGGATAGTATATAGTATATATAGTTTATAGTACATATATAGTATATTGCTTAAGTATATAGTATGGATTAAATTGAAATACCTATAAGACATGTATTTTTTTATATCTCCTTTTAATTCCTTTTATTTTGATATATTGATATTTCCCTACTCTTGCATGGCTTGGTTAAAAAAAAAAACTATTTACTAACAATTTGGCAAAAAAAACCGCCATTTTAAAAAAATACCCATCTGGGGACACGAGTTTTTGAGACGAATCGAACCATACGTTAGAGCTTTTTCACATTATCCGATCCGATATCGGTATCGGAGACGATACCAAACTTTATCGTCCGACAGCCCACGGGCGTACGATGGTGCCGTGAACATATCGGTGTCGGCTCCGATATCCGATATCGGGCCGGACAATGTGAAAGACAGCAGGGCTACTACGAAACTCGAAACTTGAAGTTCGTGTCGTGCGGTCCCTCTGACTATTTAGTACGAGAGCGAGAGGGACGGTACGATACGAACTTCGAGTTTAGGAGTTTCATAGTAGCCCTGCTGCACATCTCGCGGACACGCGTCAAAAATCAATCCAAATAATGGTGAGCGAATCACCACGGGGTTCAGCATTAAAATAAAATCATCCATTGCTGAAAAAATACACGGTTTACACTTACAATATGAATTTAATTAGAAAAATCATTGATTATTTTACAAATGACTTGGCTTCGGTGACATTATGTAAAACAGATTCGGTTGTATGGTTATAACTTCCTTTGTTTTTTTGAAGGATAAAAAGTTAACTCAAGAAACGTCATTTAAAGTCACTTTTTGTGTTGAATGTTGATTGACTTTGACTTACTTTCAACTTCATTCATATAATTTAGATAAAGCCACATGGTGCTGTGTTATTCAAAATTTGTTGCAAATTAAGGTTAACTTGACAAGTAAAGTTTACAGTTCAATTGATTGATTTATTTGATAGTCCTTAAAGTGTATACTATTGAATAAGCGATGGGAAAAGTGAAAAGGTTAAAGCCATCACAAGTGGGTAAAAATATCGCACTTGCTGATCAAATCGAAGCCGTCACTTCAGTAAAAAGCAAGGGAAGAACTAAGGAGAGAAACAGACATGATGACGACGAAGATGTAATTAAAAATAATACTTTTACGTTGTGTACTATTTCTTGGTAAAATTTTATTTATGAAACAGCACCATCAAGTTCACTACCATATAATACCTACAAAATCTTTTTATTTATTGGTTTATTCTGGGGAACCAACAGCTTATACAGGTTAAAAATTGCGGTAAATACAGCAAGCCCATTACAGTTTCTTGCCTATAACAATAGTGTAACAATTACAGCAATATCAAAACAGAATTCATTTGGTCACAAGAAAAAAATCTAGTAATAATGCTATTAACATCAACATTTCAGTACTGATAAAGGGGCAAAGAAAAAGTATTCTAGTTAGATTAAATTATTGTCAATATAATTACCTACTCAAAATAATGTCTCAAGTTATGGGTGTTAACATTAAACAGGCTAGCTACCTAGTAAAGTTACTTAACTGTCTACTTGCTCATATACAAAAACCGTTCTGCTTAATAGAAGATCCAAGAGGTGCAAAAATAGGTGGTGCATGACTTTTCAGCCTGGATAGAGTGGTAAAAGATAATATTACCAAGCAACTGGGGAAATCTTTATTTTTCTTCATTAATTTTTAAATTATGGGTAGTATTTGCAATTTTACTATGTCTCTTTATTCAATAATCTCCAGAAAGGCCTATACCAAATAATTATGCAACAATTTAATAAGCAGCAAGTAAGGCTAAAAAAAATTAACCATCTTTTGCAGTTTGTGAACCCAGAGCTTTCAAAGAAAATTTTGGAAGTAGCCAGACGGCAGCAGGCTGAATTGGATGCCAGTGAAGGAGGCCCATCCACTAAGCATGTTCAACTCCCTGCAGCACTTAAAGGTTTAGTTTCATCATTCTTAAAATACATATTCATATTAGCATTGGAACATTGGTGTAATTTGTTAACAATACATATGAAAAGCAATAAGCCTTAATAGCTGCTGAAAAAGGCAGAAGATAGAGAGACTTGGAACAAGCTGGAGGAGGCCTACACCCAGAGAGGGGTCCAAATCTATGGAAACTACAGTCTTTTCAATATAATAGGTTCTTTATAATGCATGCGTTAGGAAGACATCTAATAAATTGAATTTTTTTAGTATATGGTCTAAACTTAATTCTAACTAAAATATCGAAGGTGTCAATATTGATTTCAATTATTCATTTTCTAACTGTGGCCCGCGACTCCGTTCACGTAGAATCCATTTATTGCTATCCCGTGGGAACTATGCAATTTTCGGGGATACAAACTATTCTATGTCCTTCCCTGGGACTTGTACTATCTGTATACCGAATTTCACCTAAATTGGTTCATTGGTTAAGACATGAAGTGGTAGGTAACCAACAAACATACAGACTTACAATCTTTCGCAATTACAATGAATATTAGTGAGATTAACTTTGCTATTTTTCATATAATAATTTAAATACAGTAAAAAACTTTTCTTATTTTGTTAAAAATAGAAACGTCTTCCCATAAAATACCTAAAGAGGCAGAGGTAAAGAATACTCTGCAAAAAGGGAATGGTTATAATATTGATAACTCAAGAAATATTCTGTAGATAATTTATAGCTATTAATCACCAGTTTGGCTCAAAATGTGATGACCTTTAATCATATCCGAATAGTTAACTTTTCACAACGTAAGCACTGCACCAAATTTGATGAAATTTGGAATTGAAAAAGGCTTGCGCTTTATAGCAGAAACTACGAGTAGAATATTTTTAAACAGGGAATGAGAGTGGATGAGTCCACAAAACACAGTTATTAAATTATGTATAAATATAAATCAAATTAATATTATGTAGAAAATTACTTATAATATTGTGTTATTTTGTAAGTACATTACGTATTAATCTACTTACAAAGTAAACAAAATTATGACTTCATCTTATACTTCCTTTATTTATCATCATTATTACGAATTCACAAAAAATGTTTAGAACCTCTTCTTCTGTGACCTTCTAGTCCAATGTTATCCTGAATGGACTATAGTACTAACACAAATAGCTAAACTAAGGAATTACTAACAATACTAACAACTCGAAATTTGTAAAAAACAAAGTATCAAAACTCCTGTATTTGGAACAATATAAGGCTTTATTATTATTATGAAAAGTAATGAGTATTGTTATGTATAAGGTTTTTTAGACTAACACTACAAATTCGAACCTTTTAATGTGAGTTATTATATATAGATGGGGATTCTGATGACGACTCGGACTCTGATCAGGATGAACTGGAACCTGATACATATTATGACAATATTGTCATCAATGAAAAAGATGAGGAGGCACTTAAAAGATTCATGTCTGATAAGCCTGAGAGAAGCCGTACATTAGCAGATATCATCAAAGATAAAATTACAGACAAGCATACTGAACTTCATACACAATTTTCTGATGTTGAAACATTGAAGCTTCAAAATATTGATCCAAGGTTTGTATTATAATTTGACTATACTCCAAATCACAGGTGTTGTAAAGTATGCTAAAGCATTTTGTGCAGTATTACTTACTTTATTCTTAACAATTTCCAGGATTAAAACGATGTATGAAGGTGTTAGGGATGTACTGAAGAAATACCGTTCTGGTAAATTGCCGAAAGCATTCAAAATGATTCCACACCTTCAGAATTGGGAACAAATATTGTATATCACAGAGCCTACAACGTGGTCTGCCGCAGCTATGTATCAGGTAAAAACTAGGACTCCTATTTTAGCATTATGTACCCACAATTAAATAAATCTGTTTTATTATTTAATAGCGTTTACCCGCGGCTTCGCACGCGTAAATTATTAGATACACCAGTTGAATTGAAATTCCGGGGTTTTATTAAATTCATGTGGGAATTCCCTAAAGTTACATTGTGGTTTTCATTGACGTTAAATTAAAACACCCATGCCAAATTTCATGACTAAACCCAGCGGTTATTAGTTCGAGATTTTAGCCCTATCCCGTGGGAACATCGGGATAAAAACTAGCTTATGTGTTATTCCAGATATCCAGCTATCTACATACTAAATTTCATGACTCTAAGCCCAGCGGTTATTAGTTCGAGATTTTATCCCTATCCCGTGGGAATATGGGAATAAAAAGTATCCTCCAGGTTATAAACTGACTTTTTGCCAAATTTCATCCAAATCTGTCCAGCCGTTTCAGCGTGAAGAAGTAACAAACATACTCACTCACTCACAAAGTCACTCACTCACAAACTTTCACATTTATAATATTAGTAGTAACTCAGGTTTCCCTTCAAAACAAATAATATTAGTAGAAAAAAGTAAATAAATTTTAAAATTAAATTTGGTTATGTATGTGTTTCTGACACTACCTACAAACAGTACCTCTAGGGTTTTTAATCATATGCAATAATAACTATCTTTATTATTATTTTATTGACTTAAATTTTTTTTCAGGCAACTAGAATATTTGCATCAAATCTGAAGGAGAAGATGGCACAACGTTTTTACAATCTGGTTCTGCTACCCCGTGTCCGTGATGATCTTCAGGAGTATAAACGTTTGAATTTCCACCTTTATCAAGCACTCAGAAAATCTCTCTTCAAGCCTGGCGCTTTCATGAAAGGAATTTTGCTTCCACTTTTGGAGGCAAGTATGGAAAAACAAATTAACAAACTATTATTAAATCCTTTACAGCATAATTTTAATATCATATTCAATCAATTAGTATTAATTGATCTAGGTACAGTCCTGCATTAATATCTGCCACATCGAAGTGTGCTAAAGTATCTGACATTATCTAACAGCCTTAGAAGTAGTCATATCAGATATTTATGCATACTTTGTTACTTATGTCAGATTGGTGCTGGTAATTTGTTTATTTTTCTAAACCAAGAGCAATGTTAAAACTACATAAGTTGAGTGATGTAAATTAATAATTTTACTAACTCAAAATACATAGAAATATAGATTATAAAGAGTAGCTTATGACAAACATTTTTGTTATAGTCTGGTGACTGTACTCTTCGGGAAGCTATTATTGTTGGCTCAGTGCTAGCCCGCAATTCTGTTCCTGTACTCCACTCGAGCGCTGCTCTATTGAAAATTGCTGAGATGGACTACACAGGAGCAAACTCCATCTTTCTGCGTATTCTATTTGACAAGAAGTATGCCCTGCCATACCGAGTGGTTGATGCTGTTGTGTTCCATTTTCTAAGGTAACTTATGTAATATAGTATGGTATAAATTAGAGATCAAACACAGAAAAGACATTGAGGTCTTATTTATTTGTATTTTGTACTTATCCACACACCTTACCCATACACTCACCTTGTTCAGGAGCATATGCACTTATTTAGAATAAATGAGAAGAAGTGGCTAAGGAAAAATTACAACAAGTTTAATGTACTTCCAATTAATTGTGTCAAAACTGCCTACTATAAAAATAGCATATTTGTAATGGTTGCAAAACTTTATAACAAACTACCTGATATCATAAAAAATCAAAGTATTTAAAAGAACTGTATTAAAAATTTTGAAAGATAATGTTTATGATATAAATGAATTCTTAGAACGTGATTTTACGGTATCTAATGTTAGTTAGTAAGTAAATAAACTATTATTAATTTTAAGAAAAATAATATTGTACGCCTAAGAAGCAAATTATAGCAGTTCTTTTCAATATGTTTTCCAACTTCACATGTACCTATAATTAACAATAAATTATTTGAGTTTGAGTTTAAGCCTTAACCTATAATGAAATGGATTTTTTTTTGGAGACTTGAAACTAAATTTTAAAAGTTTTTTTACACTAAAATTATTATTATTCAGTTTATCTGAAAATAATTGTGGCATTAAATGGAGAGAATTATTACATGCATGTTCAAAATTCAAAATGTACACCTACACAAGCTGTAGGTATGTTTGAGAAGAAAGACGTGTATATCTGTTCAAATTGTTTTTTTTTTTTTTTATATAATCATATTATTAATTCAGGTTCCAAAGGGATCATCGCACACTGCCTGTCCTGTGGCACCAGGCTTTCCTGACATTTGTCCAGCGCTACAAATCTGACATCTCTACGGAGCAGAGAGATGCTTTATTGGAATTATTAAGAAAGCATTCGCATGCAAATATCACGCCTGATGTAAGTATACAAAAATTATTTATTGGATGGTTTGCATTCGTGGCTCTATCCACCCCTGATGTATAAGCAATCCCAAAAAAAGGAAAGGATAGTGTAATTTTCTGACTTCTCTTATTTTTCGTATACCTTATTAATACCAAATTTCAAGTTTCTAACCTAACCCTATAGCAGGGCTTCCCAAACTTATTAGTACTGTGACACCCTTGGGACTTTGCCATTTTTTTACAACGCCCCTCAACTCAGCCCCCCAAAGTACTATTTGGACATTTATAATTTTTATTAGAAGATATGAACGAAATCAAACTGTGAGCATAAAAATAAAAAAATAAATTATAACAAAAAGTTGAACCGACTACAAAAAACCATGAAAATAATTTTCTATAAGTGTGAAGTTGGTTGATGACTCAACACGAGCCAGCAGGAGTGGACCTATAGTCATCAACCTCACCTACACACTTTATATTTGGCTTCAATCACTCCTGCTGGCTCATGCTGCGGCACCAACCAACTTCAGACTGGTAGAAAATTATTTTTATTGTTTTTGTAGTCTGTTCAATTTTTTGTTATTAATTTTTTTTTCACGCTTTATAGTGTAAATAATCTAAGATACAATAGTTTAATATCAACTGCTTGTCACCTTTTACGAAAGATTGCTTTTTCCGATGCAGAGATGTTCATTATTTAGAGATCCTGGTGCTTCACCACCCGTTTTACCATATGCATTAAGAGGAGCATAAATTGCCTAGCAACTGTGTCAAAGTAATTAAAATTCAACCCGTGAAATACTTGTCATTGAGAAGTAACTCCTATGGTCAACTGTGGTCTTCATCATCATTTCCACTTCACCAAATGATGATTTTCAAGAGAAAATGCACGAGTTACTACTAAATATATCCAATTTACTATAGTTGTCCCTACAACATTTGAAGAGTTCCCTTGATTTCCTTAATGCTATGGTATGGTATTTTACATTCATGGCTCGGTCACAACCAACTCTTTGGGAAACCCTGAGGTAGATAAATGATTTGTATAATAGTGATTGTGATTGTACATGTCATTGTTTTTAGAATAAGAATAACTTTTAGATGTAAGTTATATTAGGTACAGTTAATTCATATTATCCGATTAATAAAGTGATATGTTTACAGATCCGAAGAGAGCTGCAAGCAGCTCAATGCAGAGATATTGAAGTTAACGAGAATGCTGCATCTGATTCTATGGTAGTTGAATAAGAGGAAATATTTCATGTAAATAAAAGTCATTTAAATATATTTCTGAATTTAGTTTAATTTCACTTAATTTATTACTAATTATTGGTCTATCAACTTGGCTGGATATAAAATGAACTGGAGGCAGCACAGTCTCTTTGCACTCGCATTTCCTTCCAGACACAAAGTCAAAAGAGCCCACTTTTTGCCCACAGTTTTCACAGTGCAATTTCCCTTTTGTCCATTGTTCATTTTCAACTTTCAATCTTATCCAACTAGGCAGCTTCTCTTCAATTAAATATATGATGTTCTGTATACTGTAACTACTGCAATTTTTGATATTGCATCCATAGTTATTGTTTGTTTCTCTTGCGTCTTCTAGTAAAACATGGCGACATTTCTGACATTTAATTGAAGCATTTTTTAGAATACTATTAGTATTCATTTCGTTTAGGACCTTAATTCGTCAGCGTAATAATTGGGAAACGTATTTACACTTGATAACAAGACGATACTTTCCGTAAGGTACCTACATACATAGATGTCAAGTCAATGCAATGCTTTAGGTTATGTGAGGTTATGTTATGTATGTCTGACCAGCAGGGCTACTACGAAACTCGAAGTTCGTGTCGTGCAGTCCCTCTGACACTTACACTATTTAATACGAGAGCGAGAGGGACGGTACGATACGATTTTCGAGTTTCGATTATCGTAGTAGCCCTGCTGCTGACGAGACGCGAGAGAGAGAAAAAAAGACTGACAAGTTGTCAGTGACATCATGACATGACAACTGACATTTAGCAACCAACCACAGAGATCGAAAAAGTTATTTTTTTAGGTTTACCTGTGGAAAAAGACAAAGGAATCTAACATACGAAGTCAAACAAATGATTTCGATATTTGTAAGGATGACGATTCCAGTGTTGCATTTACGACCCTCAACACTAATTAAGTTAATTTCATAATTACTATAAAATAATATGTCAATAAACAGTGGAAACCTTAACACTTTTTTTTGTACTGTCACATGCTTTATAACATTTTAATTATAGATTTTGTATTCTTTAAGAGCCTTATTTAAACTTTTTGACTCAAGGGCCACACTGCACTTAATGTAAATTCGTGCGGGCCAAGACTTTGGCTGGACATGGGGGTAATACATTAGTAAAGTAGACTTAGTCTTCAGGGGGTACCTAGGTACGAGTAAGGCATAAGGAACGTACTTGGTGTTGATTATGTTCATGAGTGGCTATCTGTGATTATCACCAATTACCGTCAGTGGCGGGTCTTATAAAACTAATTACTAGTTACTTGTAGCTTTGTACAATTGGACCCTATCGCGGGCCGGACCGTGGGCTCTCCCGCTTTCTTTCCGCGGGCCGGATTAGAGGGGCTCGCGGGCCGGACTTGGCCCGCGGGCCGTAGTTTGGCGAACCCCTGACTTAAGCCACTGCCTGCAGGGCCTTGATTGCAGTGCTGTTTAATATGTATGCAATTGCATACGCAGTGTCTATTGTTCATCGATCATCATTTTTCGCAATAGGTTATGGGCCTAACTTAAGATGCATGAGCTTCAAGGTGTTTAGGTACTAAATAAAACAACTAAAATGTCGCATGTGCGTGATCTTTTATTAATTCCACTGAACTTTAACTTTTGCGCTGTTCAATGAATGCAAAAATTCAGTTAACTATGTGACTAAGTAATGTGCTTTGTTTAAAATGATCTAAGTACATACACATGTTCATGTACGACTTGTATACTCATAACAATATTTGTTTAATGAACAAATGTTCAACAATAATGTTGTATAAAAAGTATAAAGCATGATTTTTGTGATTTATTTATAAATAAACTATTACAATATCGTCCCAGTCAGTTGATAAATCAATTTCGATTATTATTTGTTATGAAGCTACCTAATCGAGAAATAAAGAAATTTTACAGTAAATAGCAATGATAAGTCGTAAATATGTATTACGAAATTGCGTCCTTGGTGACTTTTCTTATAATTAATGAAATCTCTCTGCACCGTGTAGGCACTACTTTTTGACATCTAATATGATGAGCACAATTAAGTAACTAATAGTTTTCAAATATAAATTACTGCTTGTAGGTAATATCGCATGGTAATATCTATGCATTAAGATCGGCTGCCAGGCTAGGGCTACCCGTAGACGTACGTAGGTAAACCGATTACCTAACTTAGATCGCAACGTCTCAACCACGCTTGCTTACTCTTACAAGTACCTACATGTGTAGCTTTTGTACATATGTACTTATTTCTTTTCAGTTAGACCAGCGTTATACAAGCAGGTAAGTTACAGTTAACACAATCATCATCCCAGCCTGTATACGACCCACTGCTGGGCACGGGCCTCCTTTTAGATTGAGAGGGCTTGGGCCGTAGTTCCCACGCGGGCCCAGTGCAGATTGGGAACTTCACATACACCATTGAATTGCTTCGCAGGCTTGTGCAGGTTTCCTCTCGATGTTTTCCTTCACCGTTAAGCTCTTCGTAAATTTCAAATATAATTTCGCACATGAAATTAGAAAAACTCATTTAGAGGTGCGAACCGGGGTTTGAACCCACGATCCTCTGCTTGAGAGGCGATAGGTCAAACCACTAGGCCACCACGGCTTCCAGCTAACACAAAGTAAACGTTTTTAAAAAAAACTGTAGGACAAGAAAGTGCCTAGCTGTTGGTGTAGGTAATCCTCTTCTCGTTATTTACGCCGTGTTAGTTTTCGTAAAGTCGTGAGTTGTGACTAGGTTCACGTCTACGAGTGCCCGACTTAATATGCAAGTAAGGACGACAGAGTTACAGCTATTTATTATATTGCAGCAGGTTACTTAGCGACACGCGTCATGAAACCGTACATTTATGTAAATAACATAATGTTATAATATTATTCATATGGCAACAACAATAATATAGAGAAATGAGATAATCTAAAAGTGTATTCCTATGATACATTTTAATAAATAATTATACATCCTGTAAGCAATGAATGAATTTTAATTAATTATGTAGGTAATCGTATGAAAAATGATTATGGGTTTGAACTCCTTCGTTTCAAACTTAAAGTCTGTAACATATTTCTACAATCCTGCTTTATCTGCTGTCAGATACGTCTCCATTTATTTCCATTTATCAGTATCAAATACAGGCAACATTTTTAACGTGACGTGACTGTGGCCGAACATGTCAATTAGTGCTAGCGGTACACCCCGAAATTCAGCAAAAAGCTGCACATGGTGTTAAAAGCATGAAAATCGGAACGAAAAAGGAAAATATTTATGACGTCATCTTTTTTTTTTATGGGAAAAATAAAATTTTTGTTCTGAAACCTATCGTGTGTGGTAGTAGTAGTGGTAGGGAGGGCGGCGCAGCTAGACATTGGTAATATTAACTCTGCGATGTGATCTGACTCACTAGATCCAGCTCCGGTGTCGGTACCGGATCCGCTTATTGAATCCGACTCCTTTAATGACTCCGGTTCTTTCGAGCGATTATTAGTTTATCTATGGCCGATCCGGCCCGGCTCGGTTCGTTTCGTCCTTTTGATGTTGAAAAATTCTAAAT
Source organism: Choristoneura fumiferana (assembly GCF_025370935.1). Classification (NCBI taxonomy): domain Eukaryota; kingdom Metazoa; phylum Arthropoda; class Insecta; order Lepidoptera; family Tortricidae; genus Choristoneura; species Choristoneura fumiferana. The sequence continues at coordinate 13,258,754 of NC_133472.1, forward strand.
TGTGTAAGCCTGCCTGCTTAGTGATTCCAAACAATATTATGATTTAAATTCTATGTCATAAGATCTATTTTTCGCTGCAATTTTTGCTTGATTATTAAGCGTCGCCCGCTCCGGTCATATTAAGAATATTATGTTTCAATTCTATCTCATTTCTTTCCAATATAACCGAGCGAGTAGTCCGAGTACCGAACGTAGGTACCGGCTCACTCAGCGCCCGACCATACAAATATGATGAAATAAGATCCGATCCGATCCGATCCGAGCCGAGCGCAAAAGTAGCCAGTGAGTGTGACGGCGTTCACGAGCCGCTCGATCCGGCCGGACTTGGTCGGAGTTAGTAACTCCGGAGTCGATAAGATTTGAAAGGAGTCATTAAGGGATTCGGATCCGCTTGAGGATCTGACTCTTTTGAATCTTCAGATCCGGATTTACCCATCTCTAGGCGCAGCGCAGAGCTAGCGCTGCCTAGGGCGTAGTCAGCGGTATCGGCATTTTTTACAAAAAATATTAGTTTTTCATTTACAAATATACAATTTTACTCGCAAATGTGATGAAAAACATTGTAGGTATAGCACGGGCGGTACTAGAATTACGACCATCGACTCATTAAAGCCCTCAGTCTTCGACTTCGGGCTTCTAATAGACTCTCGTTAGTAATTCCTTATTTACCGCCCTTAAGACACAATGTAATATTGCAAAATATACCTAAAATGATATGAAATAACCTCATATCCATCCCCAAGAAAGCAATTTTGAAAATATTTACATTTAGTATTTTTTTATTATTTTATCATCATCATCATCCCAGCCAATATATGTCCCACTGCTGGGCACAGGCCTCCTCTCAGAACAAGAAGGTTTGGGCCATAGTTCCCACGCGGGCCCAGTGCGGATTGGGAACTTCGCACGCACCATTGAATCGCTTCGCAGGTTTGTGCAGGTTTCCTCACGATGTTTTCCTTCACCGCAAAGCTCGTGGTAAATTTCAAATGAATTTCGAAAAACTCATTTAGAGGTGCGAACCGGGGTTTGAACCCACGATCCTCTGCTTGAGAGGCGATAGGTCAAACCACTAGGCCACCACGGCTTATTATTTTTTAATATTACAAAATGTGATAAAATCGCAATTAGTTGAAACAGGTATAATAAGTTACAGTTGCTATTAAGGTTTGCTTTTGTGATGTGAGCATGTACCACGCCTCCGCTCCCTGCCTGCTTCCTTTCTTGCTCACTCGGCGGCCGGCGAAGCACTTAGTCACTCACGCGCTAAATGTTATATTTTCAAAATTTCTTTCTTGGGGTTGGATATGAGGCTATTAAATATCATTTTAGGTATATTTTACAAATAGTGATTCAACCGTATCATATCTGGAGGAGCCCAAACTTGGTATGTTTTGAAAATTATTTTTATTTTAATAAAAAAAAAGTGACTGAAATATAATGATGTGATATATTTTTAGAATCGGCTTAGGTAAGCCCTTTCATTAGATACCACACAGGATAGGTCTCAAAACAAAAAAAAAAACAATACAAAAAAAGTGATGACGTCATAACGCCAAAATGCCAAAAATTTAACCCTTATAGTTTCGCCATGTCTGTCTGTTTGTCTGTCTGTCCGTCCGCGGCTTTGCTCAGAGACTATCAGTAGGTACTACAAAGCTCTAATTTTGCACAGATATATTATGCCGACAAAATGGTACAAAAAAAACTGAAAAAAATCTTAGTTTAGGGTACCTCCCCTAGACGTAAAGTGAGGGTGATTTTTTCCTCTCGTCAAACCCTATAGTATGGGGTATCATTGTTTTTTAAAACCATTAGGGGGTTGCTAAGACGATTTTTCGATTCAGTGATATGTTTGCGAAATATTCAACTTCAAATTGCAAATTTTCATTAAAATCGAGCGCCCCCCCCTCTCTAAAATTTAAACCAATGGGTGGAAATATTTGAAAAAATTCAGGATGGTAGTAAGTATATCAAATTTACACGGAAAACTATAACGGCTAAGTTTGCTTGAGAATTGTTAGTATGTAGTTTAAGAGTAATTAGCAGCCTAAGGTATAAAATATTGTACCTAAACTCGGAAGATTCCGTACACAATACCCTTAGAAACATATAATTTTATCGTAATGGCGACGGAACCCTATATACGGGTCAAATTGATTCGTATGGTCTAAAGAGCAATTGTTTCGATTTTCATGCTAACACCATGTGCAGCTTTTTTTGGCGTACCGTTAGCACTAAATGTAGGTACAACCATCACTTGTGAATATTGCTTGTTGCAACAGTGGCAAGAGGCAAAATACGCTCACATTTTATCGAGTGGTTCGTGTCACGTACATGTAAATCGCCGGCTGACAAGAAATACTAAAGTTTCTGGCACTGCTCTCCAAAATCGTATTTAGTTAGTAATTTCATACTGAGATACGAGCTTTGTTGTAAGTAGGTATTTGGTACTTAGTGACTTGCTTGTCACCCGACGAAATATCAATGGCACGATTTATCTCGACGATGTAGTGAAGGTAAGTATGAAAAACACTGCAAAGTTTTTTGTAAGTTCGTGAGACAGATATAATATTTATAGGTCCATTAAACCAGAACGGAAATTTGTTGTAACAAATCTGTACTATAAAACGAAGTTATGGACGATTACATGAAGAGCAACTTACCTAGAGAATGTATATACTTGAACATGAGCAGCTTTAAAAATAATAATAACGTGCGCTTAATTTTCAGCTTAACAATATAAAATTTCGATCACAGACAAAATTACATATTATAATGATGCACGCATTTAAATTTGCGCATGTTGTTGAAATATAAAACACTTGACTTATCGTAACAATATTCTAATAAGTACGAGTATAATTGTGAGATCATTCAAAGCTGAAACAACCAGTCCTCGGGGACTAAAATATCTCAAGGCAACAATTTCCAAATGATTTTTAAGCGAACAACTTTTCGCAAGGTGAATATTATGCGACTCAACAGTTAATAAGTACTTTAACATTTAGAACTCTTATACAATAGTTATAGATATCATCCTACATGTTTGAGAAGGGCGTCAGCTATTACCACAATGTCTACGGAGGTTGTAGGCTTATCGTTTTACACGTTATATTTAAGTATATTAACATTCAAGGGATTTAGCAGCTAGTAGCACAGAAGGATTCTCAGCATTTGGATCAAACCAGTAAATGCGCGTGCATTCCTTTACTATTTAACGATGTTTTGAACCCAAATTAGTAAGTACTTCCCGTTTTAACTTGCGTGTAAATCATGCTCTACATTAAATTTATTAAAGAGGAAACCAGTAATTTCCTTCGTAACCTTTTTACTAATGAGAGCGAATGGGTTCTTCGTGAAAATTATCGGATCATGATATAATTTAATAAGCAAGTCTCACTTATGCATCCGGAAAGTAAGTTTCCGAATATAAGAATGTTATATACATGCAATTTTCTATGTCCATAGATTTATCGATATAGGAAAAGTGCAGTGCTGGCCAACTTTCTAAAATCTCTACAAGTAGTAGCGTGAATAGAATTGTATCTAAGACACCTACACATAATGACTATGCTAGAATGTCGCCTCTCGTTAGTTTATTCTGGTGAACGAAATACAGTTTGAGATAGCGGCATTGAAGTCACGGACAGTCGCGTACAGTGGCTTCGCGGATAATAGCAGATGAGGCGGGGCGGGGTGCCGCCGGGTGCGCGAGCGCCTGCGCCTGCTCCGGAGACTCCGGAGTGATTTATAATACGAACTGCAAGCACATGCATCTCACAAAAGTGCAGTAAGCTCATTCGATACCATTATGTTAATTATACTTATTTACAGCATTATTTAGCAACAGACAACTGCGCTGTAGTCTTAATGTAACCTATCATTTAAAATGCATTTGTATTAATTATATACCTAATTCATAAGCTGAAATACCCAGTTTAGCCAGTTTATTTAGAAACTCCCAATGATTTCAATGCAAAATATTGTTCAATACCTATTATTTTGTTTTTTTTGATGAAACACTAGGACAAATGAACAAAGACGACGACAGCGAACTCAGCAAAATAATAAAATTGATTTGCACAAATTGCAGCATTAATCTCTGATAGGTACTATTTAATTTCAATAACGTCCCGCGTAAAAGTTGTAGGTAGTTAGTTACGTTTAACAAGTTTTAAGTATAGATGAAACTTTTGTAAAGATGTATTCTTGTCTTCACAGTGTAATTTCAGCATTAAAAATTTTAATGGAACAAAATAATAATATATAATGCATCTGTTTTGTTTTAGGTCGTACTCCCGGTTAATAAAATTCGGTCGTTTCGCAGCATACCTAAGCAAGAATCATCACATATACTTAAGCTTTATTTTTGACTTGTCGCGCAGTCTGTTGCAGCTGGACTAAAGCAAAAACATTATTATATTATAATGATAGTAACTATGTATTGTAGGGAATTGACAAACTTACAAATTCATAATAATCTACATATATTACCTATTTACAAAGCATAAAGAATGCTGTTACCTGTTGTGACGAAATTCAAGCAAATCTAAAAACATCGTCATCTACCTAGGTAGGTACTGTTTAAAAATCAACATTTTTTCGGAACCGAATATCACTACAGTTTTAAACCATAATAATATTAATAACCGGATTTTGTTCGCATCTACTTGAAATATCTAAAATTTGTAAATAATAATAAGTTCGCCTATGTACATCTTATTATCCTGTGTTCTGTTATTTTTATGTGTTTTTATGCACATATAGAGTTTTACATACAATACAATAATATGTAAGTAATTATATAGGTATATCATAAATTATAAATAGATACAGAAGTGCCACAAAGATCTTAATGAATGTGAGTGACGTTTGCACGAGGGTGCTTTATTGTAATTATATTACATTATTAACTTAATATTATTAGTGTTTTAATCTTGAAATATTAATTATAAACCACAAACGATAGATAGGTACAAACAGCGACATTCACAGCAAACTGTTAAAAGGGAAGTTTTGCACGATAGCCGCGTTAGATTCCTTTTTACCGCGTTCATAAGTATATAGATCTTTGTCGCGCTACATGTAACACGTCAATCGGAATGTTAAGGAATAAAGCACAATGCTGGTTACACAACAACAGTAGTTGCAACACCTAGGCGACCAATAAGCTGACTAAAGACCATAATGCTCTTGAAGAAAACGATAAATTTATGTTCAAGCGATGTTTCAAGCCTGTATTTCCCTAGTTTGACCACCATCATAGTACCTACTCGGACGACCTTTGCTAGTTTTGTTAAAGAATAAAGGATTTTATTAGTTTCTCTGGTTTTACTTGCTTAATTTTGTTTACTAAATAATTACGAGGAAATAAAAAATGAGTAAAAATAGATCAAACAATGAAAAAAAAAATTTAAAAAATGCGATTTCAATTTATTGTTTTACTGTAAAAGGTAAGACTTGCAAGTTGCAAGACTTTCAAGTTAGGTCTTCGAGATTGGGATATTGGAATAACCTTTAGTCCGTTTTCGTAATTTTGGTTTCGTAATTGGCTACGAAGGAGGAATTATTTTTCGCTGTTTCATCACTAATTATCAAACAAGAATTTATTTTCCCCTTAAGTAATGGAGTTTCTTAATAAACTACGATACGAGTTTTTTTTTCGTGTTCGTATTAAATTATACCGTCAAAATAAGGTAAGGAAAAAAAAATCTAGTCGTTATTTTGTACATCATGCAGGCCTGCTTGGGAACATCGTTAATTTATTTGTGCTTCATAATAGTTACTAAAGAAGACAGTGTAGATTGTAGATACATTTTGCCATACCATTAGGAAAAACTTTATCAATACAAATGAACAAGAAAACTACGAGTACCTGAATAAAACTAAATAGTAGGTATGCAACTGTTAAAATTAGATTGTCATACTGACTATACTTATAGTGCCAGCCCTTAAAGTATGATGGATTTATTATTGCTTAAATGACATTATTGACGATTTCTTACAAGTACCGTAACTACGATAAAAATTACAACACATGTTCTGGTAGATTTTGAGCCTTTACTGCACTCTGTCTAGTGCATGGCGATTGTTGTTTATAAGGGAATCCTAACTGACACACCGAACAATCTGCCGAGAGATCAGACCCCAGAAGAAAAATAGTCCAAGTCGCCACTTGTGGAGATGCGGGCCACAAAGGGCCCCTCGTCTTTATGGACATGGGCAGATACATATCTATATAGGTACATGTTTTTATAAAGGAGCGCCCCAATAATGAATTTATTCCTATCATCAGTAGATAAGTTTTTTGGATCAGATCCTTATGTTAAGTTTAAGTTATCGTTAAGGGTATGTTCTTAACAATAGTTTGTTATTACTAGGTTTCTGTTATCCACGGGTACCGTGCGATCCACTGAAGAAGTTTGCAAGAATAACCATTTATCAATCACGAAGTTCATAAGTCATAAGTCTAAAACAGGTTAATACATTTGCGGATTATGTAGGTATTTTAAGCATCTTTGAAGACATTTTCGGTTTTATACGAATATATGTGTTAAGTATATGCGAAATGGCTTTAATTTGCATGTTAGTATTATTACCATACAGTAGTAGACATTACCTAGCTACAAGTAAAGGCAAGAAGCAAGGACGGGTAGAAAGCGTTTATAGTTCCTCGCTTCCGGAAAAGTTCACGGTAGTTACGTAGTCTCTCAGTCTTATTAGCCTCATTCTGATTAGCTGAGATCTAAAATTAGAATTATTTGTTATTACTATTCTTAAAATAATTTATTCTGATTTTTGAAAATTATTGTTGTTATTTTAAGCTTAAAGAATGGCAACCACATTGAAGGATTTTCAAATTTTAATACTGCCAGACAGTGCTAATGTCCGTAAACCCTTGCGTTCATATTCGTGTAAAGAGCTTCAGGTTAAAAGGCTATTTGATTATTCAATAAATAAAGTATAAAGCACTGAATATATTAACCACTCGTATCAATCCACCACTTCTGTTAACTAGGTACATCACAAACGAAGAAATAATCCTCAATCTGCTCGAGGCCCCGTTATCGTTATATTTAGCCGAGTCATTTCTGCTGGACACAGTATGAAAGTTAATTTATTTACTTATTCAATTTTCTGAATTCTAATATTTTATTACAAATGGACTTGGTACGGGTGGAGCTCCCCCGCTCGTGAAGCCGCGAGGACGTGTTTGTTTAGTTGAAATGGAAGTACAAAATTGGTCCATGCCGGGGGCCGGGGCTGCTTCAGAGGAAGCCGCGGGCGTCATCGTCATGCGCGCGCAGAATGCGCCGACAGAAGTGGAAGCGCGGGCGCGGCGGCGTGGGCGGGCGCGAGCCGCCGGCGGCCGCGGCGGCCAGCGAGCCGCATGACGCGGACTCGGCGAGCGAGCGCGTCGAGCGCCGGCAGCGAGCGGCGCTCGTCTCGCCTGCCGCACACTACCTGTAGAAGGAGTGCGAGTGCGGGGGCGGCGGTAGCACGGGCGGCACCGGCGCGTGCGGCTCCGACGCCGAGCGCTGCACCACGGGCGTGCGCTCGCCGCGCGCGCGTTCGCCGCGCCCGCAGCGCGCGCCGCGCTCGCGCTCACCGTTCCAGTTCCAGTCCCACTGGTTCTGTCCAAGTTACGTTATTTATTAACATACCTTCCTGACTTTTTTTTTAAACTAATTGTGTATCATTCCTTAATGACCCACAAACTAAAAAACTTACAGCAAATATTCAACAAGTATTAAATTATGATCGACTACTACCATCTTAATTATTTTCTTCAGATTTTTTCTGGCGCGGATCCAGCCTTCAAAACATGTTGTGGTCACAGCCGCAACCCCTGCCGAATTTCGGCCAAGTGCAAGTCGGAGTACGAACTTGCTCACGAACAATCATGACTGACTAATAAACGATTTTGAAATTGTGTCGTCAGTCAGAAGTCTATTAGGGTTGTTGGCTGCCCATCGTGCGCACAAAGGTGGATCCGTCTTTGGATTTTTCGAGCCAGTTGGTTGTATATTTTGCAAACGGATCCCTACATTGGAAAATGATTTAAGCAAAGTTATAACGTTTGCGAAATACCAATCCAATAGTGTCTGGATAAGAACTAAAAAAAAATATATTCATAATTTTGTTTTACTACTTTGTCAGTGGTTGACATAAATGAAAAATTACAGCTTTCTAGCGTTTCTATAGTTACCGTTATTAACCACCGTTTACCGAGGATGATTTACGAACGTATATCATAGCTTGGCGTGCATTGAGGGTAGGCAGCGCTAGTGTTGCCTACTCTGCTGCGGAAGGGTAGCGTGCTGCTGCAGGCGTAAACTACCACCTGCCTACCCTGAAATTGACCCACTGCACGCCAATGACTTAGTAAGTAAATGTGGGTATATTTACATCGCTATTATGTGGCACGGACAGAGAGGCCTTGGGCAGGGGTTGCGAGGGCGTGTGCGCAGCGTGGTCGCGCGCCTGCAGCAGCAGCAGGATGCGGCGCACGTCGGCCGTGAGCCCAGTCTCGAGCGCCGCCACGCGCCGGCTCAGCTCCTCCAGCCGCGTCAGCACCGCCGCCACCGACGCCGCCGTCGCCGCCGGGCCCACGTTCTGGTATTGAGGCGACATGCTATCCTGTTGAGTTCAGAGAGCATTATGGTCTCATTTCATAATAAAGCTAGCTGTTGCTCGGCGCTTGACCCGCGTTCCGGTTTTAAAGAAAATAACAGAAACCTAGTCCTGACAATAATGAACGCAACAAAAAATTATTATCTATAACTTGGTGCCGTCGTTCGAAAGTTATGCGTGTAATATAAGTACATAAATTTCGGCGATTCATTTTAATTTATATTTATGTAGGTAAATAGTTGGACAGTCTGACAAAAAAACGATAAAACTCTTGACTTTTTTTCTCGCGATGTGAAAATTGAGTTAAACTTTATCCTCTTCTTCGGAGACATAAATATCATCATCATCATCTTCAGCTTTTAGTAACTGCTGAATAACTTTTTTCCTAGTTGCAGATCTATTGCAGATAAACTGTCCGACATTATAGTACTAGAGAGGACACAATTTATACCATTAAAAACTGCGCGAGAAGTGGCAGTCCCTGACATAGGACTGCTATTGGTTATCAAGGTGACAGGCGACCAAAGTCGCAGTTCGCCTAGCGCGGTCGCCGGTCGCCCTGGTTTCCAACGTCTTCGAGATGTTACAATAGGTTAATGAACGAACCTGTAGTGCTGCGTTTTGACGTTCAGCTGTGAAGATGAGAGCTGTAGGTCGACCGGCCTGGTGGAGGTTGACGGCGGAGTGCGGCGCAGAGCGCGAGGAGGGCGTGGGTGCGGCGGCCGGCGGCGCGGCGGGCGCCAGGATGTCGTCACAGGAGATGTGGACGGGCGCAGGTGGGCTGGGCGACGCGTTGGTGTAGTAGCTGCTGGGGTTGGTACTCAGGCTGGACACGGGCAGCGTGGCGCTGTGCGCCGGCGTGCTCACGGCCGCTTCGCCCGCGCCCGCGCCACCGCCGCCGCCGCCCGTCAGCGGCGACGTATCGTTCAGCGGACCCACCGACGATTGACGCCTAACACCCGCTCTACTTCTATACGTCTGTGGCGTCGATTGAGCTGCAATTTTGAACCAAATCAGTTAATTCACCCTATCTCAACACTAACACCCCTAGTCCCATTATTGTAGGTGTACAAATGTATAAGTAAGTATATTATACATATTACAGACATGATGTTTTTTTCCATTGTTGTATGTACTAAAAGTGTTCTGTTTGTTTCTTTTTGGTCACTTATAAGGTAGTTAAAATGAAAGCGCAAGAAGATAGAGAGGTAATTCTTGCTGAAATTAGTTGGGATAAAATTTTAAAATATTTGGTTGAAACATGCACTAAAAGGTAATGCATACTTACAATAGTTGTTGTGCAGCGGCTGGTGTGTTTTATGGTGGTGGTGGTAGAGGTCTGGGAAGCTCCGTTTAAGTTGCGCTAGCATGCCTGCACACAAGGGCCGCGCTCAGAGCGGGGCGGGCGCGGGCGCGGGGGACGCGGGGCAGAGGGGCGCAAAAGTGGGGAAGCCGTTACATTATTGAAAATTAACGTTTGGTCAATAGAACAGGCAAAGAGAAAATACGTAGTTCATCAATTGACCAGTCCCCAGGTCGCATACCCCGTGCCCACGTCGCCGATAAACAGGAGTAAACAAATAAGTAAGAAACAAGCTTCAAACATGCTGCATTTAATGAAAAAAAAAACATTGTCAGTCAAATTAGTAATTTCTTTTAATTGATCACTTGCGTAATTGTACTACAGGTTTAAAGGTTTAACAGGTGATAGCACTTTCAGACCCTTCTATAGTCTGATGCCCACAATGGAGGCTTTTACTTAAGGATATCATACTTTGGAGCATTGCAGGTAAATATGTAAAGCTGTACTTATAGTTTTTGTAGTGTAATCACCGGAGCTAAACTATGTTTAGTTATAAATTTACAGATTATTTAATTAAAGCTCTTTAGAGATTATTTTTGGTTGTTATTCTTAATACGTAAGAACAAAAAGTCCGAGTAAGAGTTTATTGATTACCTACCTACTTCGAAGTTGGTTAAACAAGTTGATAGAGTATGAGATGAAACAGTAAAAGGAATTAATATTTTATATGTGAAACGGTTGTTTCTATGTTCAAGCATTTTAAATAGGTCAAAGGTCAGTTACGAAGAAAGTGAAGCTCTCTTAGACTTACGCTTTTACTTATGTCTTACTCTATCATCCGCAATGATATAACTAAAACGGACTTTTCTATTCACTACGTAAAATAAATAAAATAAGGTCCAAATGGGTATGCCAATATTTTAAATAAACTTTTCAAATTTGAAATGTAAATAAAGAAAAACAAGGAATTTTTGGAAGGATTCATTTTGATTGAATCAGTTGTCATTCCTTCGAGTCTATGTGTTACGGTAACTACTCTATGAATAGGGAGGCATTATATGAAGGGTCCACGGAAAGAACATGTCTAGTCACCTAAGCAACTTTTTGACTTCTAGCGGTTTGAAAGTTAGTCATTACATTACGAACAATTACTATGGTTACCATTTATATTGTTTTCAGATTATTTAATTCAATGGGGAGTCATAGTACTTTGTGAGCTGTACATTTTGAGATTAAAATCTCAATTAAAAAAAAAAGGTGACTAGGCATGTTCTTTCCGTGGACCCTTCATATTGAATCACACAACATTCACCTTTGTTATACAGCAAAATGGAAAGAAGCACCCTCCACTAATAGAACAATCGGGTAGGGAGGGCAACTGTTACCGGAGTCTACAGAGACGCGTTTTGTTAAGTTCAAATTGTCAATTGACCGCGACCTTCAACTCATTCGTGAAGTGCCGATCATAGAGTTAGTTTGAGTGGTTGTCGTGTTGGTTCAATATAGAAGTAGATCATTTGTAAATAAAGTCATTCCTGAGGCGGGGTGGGGGTCTCACCGGTGATGGAGTTGAGCGTGGTGGACCGTTGTTTGGTGAAAGTAAAGTTGAGCGGCGTAACGTCCTGGCCGGCCTTCTCCGCGGAGAATTCCAGCACGCCGCGGCTGCGGGGCGACTCTGTGTCGTCGTCGCTGCACTGAGAGTCCTGCGACAGATGCATGGAAATTAGTACCAACCAGGAATAATGATATGTGCGGCTCTCTATTACCATGTCGCCAACACACGCACAACAACACAGATTACCTCTCATATTTAATTTTCTAGAATTTTTTTACCGTTCAACTGCAAAACCTACTAGAAACTGGCAAAATTCGCACTCGGGTAAAAAAACAAGAACAACCATGCCTTCTCAAAAAAAAGAACGGATCTTTCGCGAAAGTCTCGCAACGCTTTGAGACTACAAAGGGCACGGTCTCAGGAGTCTGAGGAAAACCGCGGCAAGAGACTCAGTAGCACTCTAGCCAGGCAGGCCGCTTCGCTTTCGGCTGAAACGGCAAGCCAGCGCGAGTCTGAGTTGCGATCCCAAAGACATCGTACGCAATCTTTGACATCGCTCAATGTAGGAAAATAGTAAGGCAGGATTTAAAATCTTATTCCTTTGATTATTTTCAGTTGATTATTTAGCCGTAGTTTGAAGAGATTTTTCGAAAATCCCACGGAAACGGGCAATGAGGGATATTAACCTAATTTCTATGAAGTATTGTGCAAATATAAAAATCTACGCAGACGAAGCCGTGGGCAAAAGCTAGTAGCAAATATGTCTTTAGATTTTTACTCGCAGCAGTTCCTTTAGTTCCTTTCCTTTCATACTAATAATTGTCCTTTTTTGTACTACTGACCACCTTTTCGGCAAAGGTTTCCGTGTGCGGGCGCCGCGTGGTGCGCGCATACGCCTCGCGCAGCAGCCGCGCGTCGCACGGGTTCTCGTAGCGCACGCGTCGCCGCGGCTCGATGCCGCCCAGCTCTTCCTGCGCACGCATATTCTATGCACTATCGAATCGTGACCCATGTGAAACCTTTTCATAGAAAAGTCATAGTGACATCGCCTTGTTTAACAAGGGAATTCATTATGACACTTACTATGAGAACGTTCTACGGTGGGTCAGGCAGGAATCAAATGGTTCGACTGTACCGCCCGAGCACGGAAAGTGTTAGATACTCGTACAGGTCACTCATTTAATATAATAATTGATTGGCACTACAATATGCACTATTAACTGTAAAAAATTACGTATCTTCTCAAATGAAGTTTAACTCATTTGTAAAAGCTAATGCATCATACGTTTGGTAGGTACTCCAGAGCCATGGTATAATTAATCAACATTGAAATTAGCTACCGTAGATAACGCTAAAATAGATTGAAAATTTCCAGTTAAGGAAATTGTAGGTAGGTAGGTACTTAAAAGTACGCAAGTCGTCAGCGAAAGCGTGTGTAGGACGCAGTACTGCGCCCTACAATACAAAATTAGGATTGCAAGGTCTGTCCCGAACATTATACTAACGTCGCGCATGACGTGGGTGATCTCAAGGTTGTTGATGAAGGAGGATCGGAACTCGGGGTAGAAGTCGAGCACGTCGAGCAAGTCGTCGCGGTGCACGCGGTGCAGGTCGCAGTAGGTGAGTGCGCGTACGCGACAGTTGCTGCGCCCCACGGTGGGGTACACGCACGGGTTCTCGCCGAAAATTTCGTCTTTACCTGTAGACAATACAATATGTCAATACTACCGCATAAAGGCAAAGACCCACAACTTGAAGTTTCCAGTACCTAGGTCCAGCATTTCAGAAATTCTTACACACATCCCTATGCACTATCCTAAACACATCTCTAAGTCGATACGGATACCTTAAGTTGTTGCATTTTTTATTGCTTTGTTATAATGGAGGAAGGCAAATTTGGCCGCACCGTAATACAGTTTTAAACTAGTAGGTACGGGAATCAAAATATGTTAACGTTCACTCATATTGCAAAATTGACATTAGTGAACTATGCTTAGTTGCCCTACGAATACGATATCTATGTAATAATGCATTGTTTTTACTCTTTAATGCTTTGAATAAAAAAAAGTATTTGAAATGTAGTCATTCATTTTTGACCCCACATATAATCGAGAAAAAGCAAACCCCAATCCGTTTCAATCTCTTCCTTAAAATCATGTTTTCTTAGCTCAGCAGCGGTACTTCAAGACGTGCTTAAGTCTCACAATAGTTTATAACTGTGACGTTCAAATACCTATTCGTGCTTATACTTACATAGTTCTCACAGTTCAGTGACTCAGTGCTTTTTATAACAAGTTTTATCTTACACTTTAAAATAAACATCTATTGAACATCTACCTACTCCTCTCTTTACTTCTAAGTACTATCTTTATCATGTCGCTTCGCATCGTGACAATGAGGGCTATCGTTTTTTGTCTTTCTAGATGGCGCCACTGTTGCGTGAGGTTTTAAATGTGGCTTTCAAAGTCTGTTATTACGGGCGTGAAAACAAAGTTTAGATTAAAATCATGTCTAATACACCTTAAAACCGTACCATAAAAATATCGAGCAACCACAGTGTTGCGTAGTCCCGTTTTGTTCGGAAAAAAAGGGGAGGACAAAAGTTTCCCAAAGACAAAACTGTCTTAAAACACAGACATTCATTGCCCCGGAACGCATTTTTGCCATAATTAATTTCGGATATTGCAAATTATTCACAAAATTATTCTAATTATAAATAAACCCGCGTAGCTCACCCAAAAACTATGAGATTTGACATTTCGGAGACCTCACGCTACACTAGCGCCTCTAGTGGCGAATTCATACGCGATAGCCCTCATTGGCATCCAACGTGGCGAGGGTTCCTTATATGACTACGGGAACCCTAAAAACAATAAATACTAAACATTTAATTTAAAACTCACCTAAAATAATCATTACGATATCGTCTTTTAGAATCTCGATGGAACCCCGTGAGATGAAATAGAGGGAAGTGAGAACATCGCCCTGATGAACCAACGTTTCACCGGGAGGTGCGTGTGTTGTTTTAAATCGCAGAGAGAGTGCTCTGAAATTCAAAAAGGAATTACGCAGTTAATGTAGTTTACATACGTGTAAATGTATTTTTTGCCATTTTTAGCAGGTCGTACCTCAAGCAACCAGGGCTGGCACCAGCAAATGCAGAACAATTAGTGAGTAGGTTATGGTTGAGATGGAGGCAGATGTCTGCCTGAAGGCACTCTGGGAATCCTTTTAGGAGGCTTGATGTATCGATGCCATTGGTGTAGCTCCACGCGTGTTGGAAATACTCTTCCAGTCTTTGTCGAAGTGGGTTCGCAATCTATTTATAAAGAAAAAAAGAAATATTAATCAAATTGAATAACCAGCATAAATATTGTTTGATTTATTTTCGTTGCTTTACCTGGTGAAAGCGAATGAATTCTCTGACTCTAAGTATCTGAGTGTGGTATCGAGCGGTTCCGGAGTATAATCGTTGAATAATCGCTGATACGTTGCCAAAGATGCTGGCGTACATTAGGGCTGAAAAATAAATTAAAAGTTTCATGAAAATTTAGCGATTTTATCTTAAATGGTATATTATTATGATAATAACATTCATAAATTCCGTCTTAGGTGAAATAAAATGGTTAGGTACTAACATCCGACAAGCATGACAAATATCGTGAATCCTTTCTCCATGTCAGTGTTCGGCGCCACGTTCCCGAAGCCCACGCTCGTCAGGGACGTGCAAGTGAAGTACAGAGCAGTGATGTAACGAGATCTAGAATTTATTCAAATTTAGTTATTTGTTAAGAAGTCATACATTTCACTAACAATTTAATGAACTATCTATAGAATAAAATCTTGTGAAAAGGTTAGACAAAGAAAGATAGAGTATGTAAATATTATCCCGTGTGAGTTTATTGCAAGCTTGTACCGGGTGTGGCCTGTAATATGAGCAAATAATTAAAACATAGATCATACTCGTCAAAGTGAACAACATGAGTTCAGCGATTTTTAAAAATAGTTAGTTTTTTAATTTTTATTACACTTTTAAGTTTATTCGAAGAAGCAATGTAAAGCAAAATGCTTGATGTTTGTAGCGTGACAGGCGACGTCATTTCTGTTCTAGGATGGCGTACATGAAAGCAGTATTTACTTTGTATGAAAAAGGAAGATTCAAAGTCTCCATTATTTTAAAAAGTCGCTGAACTAATGTTGTTTAGTTTGACGAGGAGGATCTATGTTTTAATTTTTTGCTTGTATTACAGGCCACACCCGGTATATGTTTCTGTTTATAAAGGTCTGTATGTTTAGTTGTTGTTGTTGTTGTTGTTTCGTTAAAAAAATATGGCTCTGTCCATCGGAGGACAATTTTGCCACTGTCTAGTAGTTTTTGCCGTTGTACGGTAAAAAAATTCTAGAAAACGAAATATGAGAGGTAATGGTGGATGAACGATGACAGCGCGACCTATCGTATGTTTAGTTATAATCTTGATGAATTTCAGTCACTTCTGTCAGGTGACTTGGAAATTGGTATGTATAATATGTATTTGGAGATTTAATGGCAGAGCAAGCAAAGTCAACATAAGGTAAATACCAATAACAAAATTTTAAACAAAATGTGATTTAAACAAAACGTAATTTACCTCATAGATGGTCCAGTAGAGTTGTCGTAGGTGGCCTGGACATCATTAGCTAGAGCATCCAGCCAGCCAATGGGTGCGTGCAGCTGTGGTCGTTCCCAACTCCCTATAGCATACCTATTACAAAGTAATACAATGATTAGGTGGCCACGCTAAGGCAATACATATGATGTAAATATTGTCCACGCAAATAGTCTCACCACAGACAGGCCAGCCAGTGCGCAATGAGCACAAAAGTGGCCATTAGGAGGAGGAGGACGGCAGTGCCATATTCGGAGTAGCGGTCTATTTTGCGCGCCACCCGCACTAGTCGCAGCAGGCGCGCAGTCTTCAGCAGACCGATGAGCGTCGTCGTCTGCAAGCAGCACAACACAGCTGAGAACGCTGCGCTGGCCCCCGCGCCAGCAAACTAACTTAGCCGCAAACCGAACTCAAGCATTGTATGAATCGTTTGCTTATTATATTACTATAAATAGCATCAACGAGGCTTTGCAGCGAAAACCACGCTAACCAAGCAAGGTGAGAATTATTGTAAAGTTGCCTATGATTATGCTATGCGAGAGTCTCGCGAGCTCAACCAAACTTATATTTAATGTTTTGCAGTAATACAAGCGATTATTTCAAAATTATAAAATTAGCTGGCTTCATACATAATGCAGTGCATGTAACCGTACTGTAATTATTAAACATTACACATAACTGGATTAGTTTATTCGGATTTATAATTTGTAAAAAAGTATATTGAATCTGAATGGTATGTGGATTGTAGTTGTGGGTCGGTGTTAATTCTCTTAGAAGATGTGTGGCACTAGGGGTCATTTGTAAACCATGTAACTTTTTGTAATTACCTACCTCCTTGTAGCCTGACGCAACTTTTGCATTAATCTTCCCTAACAACTGCACTATTAGATGGACAATTTTAAGTAAATTGCTCTATTCTGATCCCTCCTCTGCCTTTTCATTTCGTCGTGTGTAGTTCAACAACAGCTTTGACCTTACTTCTTCCCTCTCTCGTCCAGATCTCGTGGTTTATTAACAACCCTCAAAAGAATGACATATGCTTCAAGGAAAGTACGATAGTAATACGTAGGCTTAGGCTTAGGCTATTATTTGAAATCTAATAATTAAAGTTTGTTTTAAAGGTTTTTGTAGTCTTGTTTTTGTAGTTCTGTAGTCTATCTCTTATCTAATAATTGAAGTTTATTTTAAAGGTTCCCACTAGACACGAGAAGACGATTAAAATCACTTACGAATATACATGACAGTACATAAATATGGTAGGACATAAGTAGTTAGGACTTATGCCTATTAAACTTATTAAAGTAAACTTATGGCCAAGAAAAAAACCGATTTCTCTACTCGTACACTAGTATAATCTGGAATTTAGTCATAAAAGTAGTGGTCAAATTATATAAATTCCGATAAAGCTCAAATTTTGGTGGAGGCTTTGGGCACAGTATTAGGAATTAAGTGTCAAAAGTCCCCATTGATCCCATGTGTGCTAAAAAAGTTATTAGGGGTTAAAGGTCAAAATTTCAGGATGTTTTTTCGAAATCGGTAAGTATTATCACTAAATTTTGATAAAATTTTATCAAAAAGTAGCCTAAGCAAAAATTATAGATCTTAAAATTATCTACAAAAATGTTTCTTTTTATTTTTTTTCTCAGAATAACCATTCCTGAGATTGTGTTGTTTTTTCGAAAAAACTTAAAACTCGAATAACTCGAAAACTACTGAATTTCAATCCCTGGTTTACTAGGCCAAAATAAGCAATTATATTGCAAATAAGCTCTAGAATAACCCCTTTCAAGAAATACATAGGTGGAATTACCAGTCACCCTGTATTAGGCACTCTAACCACCTTCAAATCGACTAAATTATTTAATCACTATAGTTGTAATCACATTTGAATTCTTGGTAGTATAAATGAAGTTGAAAAACACAGATATAACGTTACGTTCCTATACCTGCTGCGTGATATAACGTTACGTTCCTATACCTGCTGCGTGATTTTTTTTTCTTGCAAGCAATCCAATCCAACAAAAGCCTGCGTCTCAATAACTTTTGTGTTTTTGAACTGAAGCACAAAAATAGCTAATGATCGACCACATTTGTTAAATATGTCAACAATACTTTTGTACATTAGAACAGTGACAATCTACCGGCAACGGCAGTTATTTTATTGACTGATTGAGTGACGGTTATAAATATTCGTAATAATTTCGTTGCTGGAGATTGTTGAAGCACATACATTTTGGTGGGACATTTATGTCATATTTAACATACTTATGGGATTGGATATCAAAGTCTGCTAAATTTGATGGCAAATCCTTACAAACTTACGACTATGCCTCATTGTAATTTTTCGTTGAAACTTTGGTATTTAGTACTACGAATTAGTGAAAAATTTGGACAAAATCTTTTTTCACGCAGACTTAATTCAATGTTTGAACCGTGATCGTAATAGGGTACCCGAAGAGACAGTTTAATACAAGAAATGCGCGTAAATCAATGTCATTCCAAGAAGCTACACACAATACCAGAATACCACGAGCAACACCACCAAATTATTTTTTATATCCATTTTACGTAAATTACCCGTGTGTACCCGGTGTCAGGTTAGAATTACACCTTTACATTTCTTTCGTGGATGTCGTAAAGGTAACTGAGGTTATAGGTTAAGGTATACCGAAGGCGACAGGCTAGCAACCTGTCATTATTGTACCGTCTTTGTCAAACTTAAAACCTAAAATTACTAAAAGTGGCTCCGAAGCGGTAACGTTTCGTATGCTCTGCCTACCCCATTTGGGAATACAGGCGTGATGTTTGTGTGTGTGTTATGTAAATTAAATCTACATAAACCTATTCCTGTTAATTTATGATCCCGAGATATTTTTTCCTTGAAATTTTCGATACCTAGTGTTATGTATCCCAGGAAATATTTGGTTCGGGAAGAAGTAAGAGATAGTAGGTACCTACTCGTATATTTTTTTAACGTATCTAACTAGACGAAGATATGTGCGAACATCATCAGGGTTGCCCAAGTCCAGTCCGAACCCGATGGCCCTATTCGAAGACAATAACATTATTAAGAATTCCCTCTGCTGAGCTATGCTATTATTCTAAGATATGTGCCAACATCATCAGGGTTGCCCAAGTCCAGTCCGAGCCCGATGGCCCTATTCGAAGACAATAACATTATTAAGAATTCCCTCTGCTGAGCTATGATATTATTCCAAGATATGTGCCAACATCATCAGGGTTGCCCAAGTCCAGTCCGAACCCGATGGCCCTATTCGAAGACAATAACATTATTAAGAATTCCCTCTGCTGAGCTATGCTATTATTCTAAGATATGTGCCAACATCATCAGGGTTGCCCAAGTCCAGTCCGAGCCCGATGGCCCTATTCGAAGACAATAACATTATTAAGAATTCCCTCTGCTGAGCTATGCTATTATTCTAAGATATGTGCCAACATCATCAGGGTTGCCCAAGTCCAGTCCGAGCCCGATGGCCCTATTCGAAGACAATAACATTATTAAGAATTCCCTCTGCTGAGCTATGATATTATTCCAAGATATGTGCCAACATCATCAGGGTTGCCCAAGTCCAGTCCGAACCCGATGGCCCTATTCGAAGACAATAACATTATTAAGAATTCCTCTGCTTATTATTCTAACCAACATCATCAGGGTTGCCCAAGTCCAGTCCGAACCCGATGGCCCCATTCGAAGACAATTTATTAATTCGGCTGAGCTATGCTATTATTCTAAGATATGTGCCAACATCATTTGCCCAAGTCCAAATGTATTCGAAGACCATTATTAAGTGTATGATATTATTCTAATATTGTTTTTATCGTATTGAAGTAACTGCGGTTTTCTAAGCCACTACGCTACCAGACCATGCACTATTTTGTTGCTTATTTTTAACCGACTTCAAAAAAGGAGGAGGTTATCAATTCGGTTGTATTTTTTTTTGTTCAATTAAAGTATATACCAGTAAGTGTATGATATGTAGCTACTAATAAATTAGTAGATATTTAATACCCACTCTTTACTTATATATATATATAATATTAATATTTTTTTTTAGGTAAACAAGGAGTGTTACATAAAATTACAGAAAAAAGGAGAGGTAGGGTAAAAAAAAGAACATTAAAAATATTTTTTTTATTCAGTTAATTTTTGATCAAAAATCAAGAAATATTTACAAATAATAAAAACACGCACTGAACAGAAAGTAAAAAAAATCTATTAAAAAGTGAAGTAAATAAATAAGTAATTAAAACTGTTCTGCTCTTAAAAAATATTAATCAAAATAATTTGCGTTTTAGATACTGAATACCTACATGGGGTTGGGTGGTATGAGGCACCAGTATGGGTGTTTTGAGTCTGACTGAGCTGGAATATTGAATGCTGTTTTTTCAACACACAGCGCTAACTCCTTGCTTCATGCTCATGAGTACCTACTCAACCAGGATTCCCATTTTTAGGATTCCGGAGCCAAAATGGCAAAAACGGGACCCTTATAGTTTCGCCATGTCTGTCTGTCTGTCTGTCCGTCCGTCCGCGCCTTTGCTCAGGGACTATCAATGCTAGAAAGCGGTAATTTTGCACGAATATGTGAGTAAACTATGCCAATAAAATGATACAAGAAAATTTTCAAAAATATATTTTTTTAGTGCACCTCCCATAGACGTAAAGTGGGGGTGATTTTTTTTTCTCATCCAAACTTGTAGTGTGGGGTATCGTTGGATAGGTCTTTCAAAATCATTATGGGGTTGCTAAAACGATTTTTTAATTCAGTGATTTGTTTGCAAAATATTCAACTTTAAAGTGCAAACTTTCATTAAAATCGAGCGTCCCCCCCCCTCCAAAATCTAAACCGGTGACTGGAAAATTTTGAAAAAAATCAGAATGTTAGTAAGTTTATCAAACTTTCAAGGAAAACTATAACGGCTAAGTTTGCTTGATAATTATTAGTAGTTTAAGAGTAAATAGCAGCCTAAGGTATAAAATATACCTAAACTTGGAAGATTCCGTATAAAATACGAAATTCTTAGAAAAATAGTATTTATTTTTTTCGTTATGGTTGCGGAACCCTATTTTGGGCGTTTCCGACACGCTCTTGGCCGGTTTTATATTTTTGTATGAAGTATTAGTGCTTACATACACCGAAGTGAAGGTCTATATATTTAAAACGAATTACTATATTACTGCCAGACCTTGGTATAGCACGTACTCGTACATAGCACGGATGATGAACGGTTGCAGCGATGTTGAAAGCAAGGTCGTAGAATAAAAACAAAATTTGTTATAGTACATCTTGCTCCCATTAATTATTATGAATAAAATAATTTTAAACAGAAAACAGAGAAAAAATACCTAATACATTTCAGCAGTTCATTAATACATATCAAGTAAGAAGATGGACCGTTATAGCTTGACTTATGTTTGCACAGAGTTTCAAAACACATTTGAGTAAGCATTGATTGTGTCAGCGTACATCTAAAATGAATTTGTGATAAGTATAAAATTAAAATGTGTGGGTTGAATTGTTTTGTAAAACAATGTTCGCATAACTTTGTGCTTTTTCATATCGTGACTGCAGGCGATTTTATTTATTTGTACAAACAGATGTTCGTCTGGGAAGTGTGAGCGTATTTTCTACGAAGCTCCGTGCGTTTGTGAATTTTGCACTTTTACAAAGAGAAGCCCATGAAAATGTTCGCATTCGGTAGGTATAAATATTCAAAACGTGACGGTACATTATGAACACAATTTTAGGTAACCAAAAACTGAGGTAAGTAAATAAAATAGAGCTTTTAGGAGGAACATTTATCCACCGAGCCCCGCGGATAAAGGTACTGCTGCTCTTTTCGATCCTTTACGTGGTTAGCTTTAAAACAATTAATTCATGGTTGAAGCTCTTTGAAATCAGTTTTCGTTAATGTTTTCTAAGAAGTTTCTTTTACAATAGTTTGGTAATTTGATGCTTTATTAACGCCTTGTTATTTGATCGAAATACAGATACCCACCAAAGGTCAAGAACCCGGCGACTAAAAGTGGATAAAACTAATCTGTAACATTTGAATTGAAGTAAAACCAAACAATGTAAAAGTTTAAATACTGAGGCATAACCTAAGCTTAAGTTTGAATGAAGAGGTGAAAACCCGCTTGGGGTCACCTTGCCAACGCGTCGATCGTTACCACCTCTGTCTGCAGCTCAAACTGTCAAAGCTCCTGTGATAATTACTTATGTATACCTACTACACCCCTTGGTATGTAATCAGTAAGTAGCTTTGATATTTCTAACTCTGAGCCGAGCTATGAAAATTAATGAGTTATTAGCGTACACCGTTTACACCTTTCGTGCTCGCTTTTGAATAAGTATATTTTTATACTACGCTAACTATAATCTACGCTAGTAAGTCGGAGCAAAAGGCATACTATAGAATCATATTAGAGCAGTACTGCATTCAATTAAGTGGGATATATATTGGGCCTGGTTGGAGAGGCGCACGCGCCGCGCCGCCCGCTCGGGCACTCATACCAAATGGCTACAAACAGGTTGCTCGAGGGAAGCGTCCATATCTTCCATTAACGAAATGCTTAGTGGATTTAAATGGCTAGTGGAAATAATGAATAAAAATGTCAACTAAAATAAATGTAAGAAAATCGAGTGGCAGCAACAAAAAAATAATTCTCAAAGATGGTATACCTCATCATTTTCCAGCCCCTGCTGTAACAAGAAATGGTATTACAAATTCAATACGCACCCACCTTTGGGTTTCTCCTCCGAGCTTAGTATATGATACATAAATATTTCTCAGATTTGTATGTTTAACTAAAATTAAATGGCGTTTTCTGTAATTAGTAATTACTTTTCTAATGAAAAGAACACGACACGAAGAGTATACATTATGCTTATAAATAGGATAACATTGCGGCTTGATAATAAAAAAAATCTAGTGACAATGTTATGGTACAAATTTGAGTTAAATTGCAATAAACCAATCAAAGTGGTATGAAGTGGAAGGCTGAAGACGGTTGATTTAATTTAGTTTTGACATTTGAATTGTGGTTGCCTATGCGAGGGTGATAGTTGCGAGATTTGCATTCCACTACAGATTCCTACGTGATTGATTGTAGTTACCGTCCCGAACCCAGTTTGTCCGAAAATTTTGCTAAGCGCCAATAAAACATACGGACATTCGTGTTTTTTTAAAAGATCGGAATGCTAGTAACTGATGGATAATTTCGCTACCTTCTTGACCTAGTTCGCTGCACACTTGTGACCCCTTTTATACCCGTTCCGTACGCGCGTCGCGAAGCGGCGTGCTACGGCGCCCTTACCTAATCTTATATTGCTACTCGTATGGCTGCAATTTTTAAACAGGTAAGTACACTTCAATTGAATTAAGAATAAAATTTGCAGCGAATACTAAATTTCCTCTGACATATACAAGAACCAATATTTCGGACAAAAGATCGTCTGGTAAAACGTTGCCAAACTTAAAGCAATAATTTGGATATTCTAACTCTACTCGTAATGTTGGGTATGTGTCACGCGGGTGTGATATGAAACCGGATGTCGCGGCGGGTAGAATGGAATTGCAGCTCACTTCGTCGGTGTCAGTTCCGAAGAGCAGCAGGTCGAAGGGAATGGCAGCCACGAGGTCGATGAGGAACCAACCGCGCAAGTAGTGCATGGCGATCTTGGCAGGATCCGACTCCACCTCGTCTGCCACGTCCACGTACGTAGTCCGGAAGTTTATCAAAATATCTATTATGAAGGTCACATCCACTGCAAAAATACGGACGCGTTATAATTTATGCATTTTCATATAAAATCATTTGATATTGAAGATACTATACCGATCATATCAATAATGACGATAGGATCCTCGCCGAAGCTGCGCGAGCGCTTGTCAAAGTCGGGTTCATTCAATTGAAAGGCGGCGACGTAAGGAGTGAATATAGCAGTGTAGATGACTAATATTAGGATCAACCAATCCCAAGCGGCCTGAAAATTATAGTGAACGATAGTTAATAACGTTTCCTCGAATGTCATTATTTCAGTAAAAATCCTTCTATATTTATTTTTCTGTTTAGTGTTGGTACGTCGAGAAAGTTCACTTATAGTGCAAAGAGATTGTTCCTCGTACCTTGTAAGGAGAATGGTGGAGGATAGTGCAGGGGTGAGAAGGCTGCGTCGTTCCCTTGTGGCCGGCTGTCGCGCCCAGAGACAGTACCTGCGGACAAAGTCATTGGCTATATCACCGGCATGTACCTACTTAATTTGTTATACCTACTAAATACTTTGCATGAACATGATATTCCTCTATGCTAAAGATTTTCAAAAATGCTGCTTGTAAAAAGATTTAATGTTAAAACATTCCGCCTAAATTATAAAAACTACAGTAGGTAAATATAAGCTAAATGTTACAGCATGCCGTATTATTTTAAGCGATTTTTTGCTTCAGACGATTACTATTTGGTGAAATTTATTTAATTAAATATTGATATACTGAGGCAGTAAAATGAGGGAATCAAAATAATATTCTGGTAATTGAAAATTCATACCAGACATACCACAATAATGGACAATGTTGTTCGGGTTCTGCACCTCGTAGGTATACGGGTACAGGCATGTTATGAAAGGAATGGTTTAACAGCATATAAATATTAAAATGAATTATTAATAGGTAGTAATCTGTATGAAATGAAAGGAGAGTTTAATGAAATATTTGAGTAAAGATTTTAACTTTATAATTCAGTTGTTTCGGACACGTGACAAGAGGTAGCTCATGCACATTTCACCAAGCTAATAATATATTCACAGCGTGTGCCAGATTTTACACCCATCCACCTTCATCAAAAATTAAATTACAACTTGTGTTCACGCAGGCTGTGCAATGCCAGTTGCGAAGAACTGCCACAGAATCTCAAGAGGCAGATCTGTATTAAATTTCTTACCTATTTATTTAGTTAGCGTAGTATTTTTTTTATCTCCTTTTGTCACATCTTTCTTTGATAAATCTTTACTTAAAATGGAGCAAAATACCACCTAAATGTGCCTGAATATGTATGTACATACCAGAAGTTATTTCAATGATTTACAAAAATCTTAAATAATATAAATGAGTCTTGGCATATCTTTGTATGACGGATGACTATTGATCTCAAGTAAAGGTGCCTACTGCTGTGGACTTCGCTCGCGTCCACCAGCTCGCGCCAACAGCCAAAGGCGCGGTAAGACATTACGGTAAAGAACGTAACGTAAGGTACGAACACGAAATCCATATTAAATGAATGGCTGCCTGAAGACTGAAGTCAAAATCCGAAGTTCAATCAATTTTAAATAATTGTAACAATTTCGTAAAAACCGGTGCTGGTAGGCATTTATACATATCCCAGTCCAAAATGAGGAACCTGACCGCATGTGTGTCCAAACAGAAGTCTATTACCTCCTTGCCGATAGCAGGTAGTCCGTTGAGGCCATTACAGGGCGGTTCGAGGCGTACGACGCTCTTGCGCGAGCCGCGGAAGCCGGTGTCGCGCACGCGCACCGAGGAGCGCCATGTGGAGGGCAGCTGGTCTTCGCGCGAGCCGCGCGCGGAGGCCGTGCGGCGCGACGTGGTGAGCGCGGCGCCCGCGCCACCCGCGCCCCCCGCGCCCCCCGTCGGCGTCACGATCAGCGGCACGTCGGCCGCCCCCCGCTCCTCCATCCCGCTGCCGCGCCAACGCTCTCACCGGAACCCTCCGTGCTCGGACGCCTCCAAGTGCTCACATTCCAGTACGGCTCTCTCGAATGCCGACACCGACTCCAGTAGGGCTATTGCTGAGTTTTGCATAGATGCGCTGTTCTCGTCGCCGGGTGTCAGACCTCACTTTTTTCTTTGTTTCTATTTATTCGGAGTACAAACCTACTTAGTTTGCCGTTGCTTACTGAATGTCTATTTTAACGTGTCAAATACTAGTATAACTAACTAAGTGAGATCCTGTGTACGGAAATAAATATATGCATGTTTACTATGGTATGGTTTTGTAAATAGACAATTATATTTTTTTCCAAGTTAGACATTGTTTGCACTCGAATTCAGAGTTACTTATGTTTAAGACAGATCTGAACAAAGACACTGCTGTTTATAAAAGCTTCCTCGGTAACGAGGATAGTACACAGTGAGACGGGCTGCGGCTAGGGCTGCCAGCGACGTGAATGGCACCATGTGGAAACAAACAATGGGGGCCTTTTTATTCAGTCTTCTTTAGACGGCGTTTCAACAAAAAGTCTCGTTTGTACATAAAACCTTCAGGATTTGTAACTATCTACTTTAGAAAGCGTTTTTAAATGAGTAAGATTCACAATCGACAAATATCGTTTTTATTATATTGAGAATTGATAACATGTAGTGAAGCATAAAAGACAGAAGGTATGACCATTTATTTGAGAAACTCTTTGAATAGGTACGCAGTATAATCAATGATGATAGACCAATCTTAAATAATATTACTATTGGTCCGTAGCTTTGTTGGCGAGCTGCCAGCCATGCCGACTCGCGCCATCCCGTACCACTAATGGATTAATACAACCCAGAAGGCTGCAGATCTTACCGCTCTCGTCACAGGTTGACCTACTGCAGCTGACTTACATGTTATTAAATATATTTAAGGCTAATAAGGACTACTCGTAGTATATTTTTCCGAGCGACACAGCTTAGCACATAGTCTGTTCTACGAAATTAATCTCGTAACATTAAATAATACATAAAAGACGGATTCATTTATTGTTTGTAGGTACCTAAGCAAAATATAGCTCTGCACGTATATTATGTAAATACCCAGGTAAGTACATGTAAACGAAGAACTTTGTGATGTTGTAGGTATGGTATTCGGAAATATTTTGCCCGAAATTGATGATTGCCGCTAAAGTCACAAGTAGGCTATAAAAATCACTTATAAAATAAATATAAAATAAATATATTTCTTTTTGTTTGTAGCTTTGTGGTTGTATTTGTATATTTATTTAGTTTGTCATTTTTGTTTTATTTAATAATAATAATAAAAGATATTATTTAAATGATTATTTTGGATGTATAGGTAATATCACGAAAACTCATATTCAGCAATAATATTTGCTATGAAATTTAAATAAAATCAGGACCAGTATCAAAACCTACCACTACCAAAGATATCATTCATGTGAAAAATAATTGACTGTATCAGTCACTCATCCCAGCCGACATATATCTATACTAGCGCCCCGCCACGGCTCCACACGAGTACAATTTTCAGAATAACCCTCCTTTGGATAGTCGGGCAAAAAGGTCTCAAAGGCACTTCACCCACATTTTTCTGTTCCTTTTCCCAAAAACTATACGACCGGACGGATTTAGACGACCAGATGGCCTAGTGGTTAGAGAACCTGACTACGAAGCTTGAGGTCCCGGGTTCGATTCCCGTGTTGGGGCAGATATTTGTATGAAAATTAAGTAATATTTTTCTAAGGATTTCGTATTTTGTACGGAATATTTCAATTTTAGGTATATTTTATTCCTTAGGCTGCTATTTACTCTTAAACTACTAATAATTCTCAAGAAAACCGTTATAGTTTGCCTTGTAAGTTTGATATACTTTTTTTTTGTTTGGTTTTAAAAGACCTATCCAACGATAACCCACACTACACAAGGTTGGATGAGAAAAAAAAAGTAAAAAGCTTTACGTCTATGGGAGGTAAACTAATAAACATTTGTTTGAATTTGGCTACTGACGATATCGCTATCGGTAACCAATGAGGTGCATTGTGTGATCGCAACTTTGACAATTGATTATGAAACGGTTCATAATGTTCTTTTTCGCACTGCAAATGGCGGGAATTAGAATAAGAAAAAAACTTCACTGGTATATTGTCTAATGGCCAACAGCCATCCTATTTTATTTACTTAACTGTTGTTAAATCGACTTAAAAGATTAAATAAAATATGTTTTCATAAACAATTATTGAATAATGAATACTTACTTAACGTACAATAAATGAATTTTACAGGTATTATTAAATAAATATTAATATTTCAACATAGTTTTATATGGCTGTATGACCTAAAGTTCCCAGGTCCATTCTAAGGTTGTAATTAGTGAAAAACCAAAACGTTTCAAAATAGCGGGAATTCGTTTTGTTTTTGCACCGAGTTTTTGAAAGCTGAAAGAAATAAAAGAGTTAATCACTATTTATACGACTTTTTATCTGTGAGATTGTGTGATTTTGGTGAATTAAGTGATGCAGAAATGTTGACGCTACAGTAATAAAACAGGCGGCAATGGAAGTGAGCAGTAATTTGCTACCTTTAAAATCGAAAAGTTCATTTATTGTCCATTATGTAAGTATTATTTATTAATTGTTCATGTTTGAGCTCGTAGAAAAAGTAATGTATGCAACTATTCATAATCAGCATTTGAGACACTCATGCGTATCTATTATGACATTCGGCTTCACCTCATATCATAAACTCGCACTCGTGTCTCAATGGCCTTTATTATGATACCTACAGTTGCATAAAAATACTATTTTACAGTACCCGGCGATAAAGATTGGACAATTGGCTGTTTACGACGATTTCCGAACATAGGCATATTTCCATCAATCATCGTATTTATTAAGTGACGTTTTATATCAAAGACAAAGTTGCACTTTATGGACTTCATTATGTATGTAGTGTACGTCAACTTAATGACTTTTAAACTTCGGATATCTGTAGAGAGCTCCGAAGATTAGTCCGAAAAGAGATTACCTACAGTAGATTAAAAGACACCTATTTTTTTCTATGAGTATTATAAATACTTTTTTTTTTAATTTAGCTATTAATGATTTTAGTGTCGGACTGTCTGCAGTTCATTAAATCTGAAGTAAACACCATTCTTCGAATAACATCATAATCAAAATCGTCCAAATCCAAATAAAAAATATTTTTTGGTCTCCCTGTTTTCGGAGTAGCAAACTTAACTGACGGGGAAGGTGCAGTACTGACTTCGTTTAATATATTGTTCAAAGTTCTTCTTGAAATTCCAGTGGCATTTCGTCGGTGATACTGCAATACCGCGTAACTAGTATTTTCCATAAGGTACAATTTTCACTGCACTAACAATACTGACATTGTAGTGTTCTGTCAGTGAAAATTATATCTTATGGGAAATGCTAGTTACGCGGTATTGCAGTACCACCGACGATTTGCAACTCGCTTTTAAACCCTTTTGAAATAATGACTTACATTGTCATCCTCGACAAATAATTATAAACATTGCAAATAATTTCGCGTGACTGACCGTCTAAAGGTTTCCCTCTTTTTCGTAGAGATGCCACGTGCAAATATTCGTACAATACGGTATTTGACTATTTTGTATATGTTTTATAAATTAAAACTACACAATGCCTGTTATCGAATAAAGAAACAATTTTAAGCTACCTTTACAAATAACAAAGTTATGAGGGTTTGAAATTCAAGATTAGACAGAAAAAGACATACTGGCATGTGACGTCACACGTCAGTACCGCCATACTTGCTGCATAGAGAAAAGCGTTTGAGAAAGAGACAGGTATATAGATTTTTCAAAAAAACACTATAACTCCAATTTTCAACCGATTTAAGTTTTCTTTTCGCTAAACACTGTCTCTATCTATATTTTCATAATAATATTAAGATATGTCAAATACCGTATTTAAAGTTGAAGGGTTTCAACAGCTCTAGATTATATATTTTTATCTAAATGCGTCCGTACTCTACTGCGCCTGTACAACGACTGACAAACATTACATAAGTAGAGTGTGATAACACTACGAAGCCAAAATTAGACGAGTCTCTTTCCAAAAACTGCTGTGTAATCTTTATCGCTGGGTACTTGTAATGTGTATATATACTTGTGACAGGCAGACAGACGGACCTACAGTGCAGCGATAGATATATAATTCCGTTCGTCACTATTTGGGTACGGAGCTCAAAAAATTACTCTTCATTCTTCAACATTCTGTGTTTACATCAATTGTTTTTTTTTCTGATATATTTTTACGATTTTATCGTTACTTCGCATTTTTTACGTAGCGAAAGATAGATTAGCTGGAAGAGTGGGGGATAAGTCTAACCCAAATTAACATTTTAAAGATTAATGTTTTGCCCACACCATGAGATAGGCGAGAAAATAGTTATTTGTGCAACAAGGGAGCAATGTTGTTTTTTGTTGCGAGTGTTGATTTTGAATCCTGAGAGCAGCAAGGGATTCAAATACACGAGATGCAAAAAAACTTTGGTCTCATGTGACACATACAATTTTTAGAACATCATTTAAATGTAACATAAGAATAAAACTACATATACCTACCTGTTTACAAAACAAACACAATTTAAGAAACAAATATAATAATCACATTTAAAACCATAAAAAAGTGTCCAGTAGATACAATACAAATATCATACTCATAACAGTCATAAGATGCATTGTAATTTGAACTAAGAACTTCTTGCGCTATATGTCACACTTATTTTTTTATACTGCAAAAAGTCTCATCTTGGGATCATTAAAAAGGTTGAACAATAAACGTATAATTTATTATAAATGTTGTTAAACCTTTAAATATGAATTTCATTAAGATTTCTATTACATAAATACATTTGTTAAAAATTCATTCAATTTAACAAATATTTATTCCAAGTGTAGAGCTAGTACACGGAATTCTTTTATAAAAAAACAAACCAAGAGAAGCGGCTTTCGTGCAACGAGGTTGCATACTTTATTAAAAGATCGGGAATTTTTTACGCTTTGGAAATATTTCGTTGTCATGTAATTTATTAGGTATCGATATATTTTTAATATCAAAAATTTAATTTAAGATAGTTGTCAACACATTTGATCCTATCTCTCCCTTTTTCGTGTTAAAGTGTTATGATAGATCAAAGTAAAGTTTAAATATTTGGAATTCAGTCTGTAGACCCAACACTGAAGCATTAAAAAAAAAGTTACTTTGTCTCAAGGAGTGAGCAAAATGCGATTTTGCTCACTGATTTCTCATAGCAAAACCTGCCTGTTTGAGGTGCTGAGGTGAAAATAACTATTTCTCCTCAGCACTTCAAACAGGCAGGTTTTGCTATGAGAAAACAGTGAGACAAAGTAACTTTTTAATATTTTTTTTTAAATGCTGAGTACAGTGTTGGGTCTACTCACTGAATTCCAAATATTTGAACTTTACTTTGAACTGTCATTTCACTTCAACACGAAAAAATCGAGAGATAGGATCAAATGTGTTGATTACGATCTTAAATTAAATTCTTGATATTAAAAATATATCGATAGATACCTAATAAATTACATGACAACGAAATATTTCAAAAATGTAAATTTTCCCGATCTTTTAATAAAGTATACTACCTCGTTGCTCGCCTCGCAAGCCGCTTCTTGTTTTTTTTTTTATAAAATAATTCCGTAAGTATACTGCCTCTACAGTTGGAATAAATATTTGTTAAATTGAATGAATTTTTAACAAATCTATTTATAGGTTTAATACATTTAAAATTAATTATACGTTTATTGTTCAATCTTTTTAATGACCCCAAGATGAGGCTTTTGAAGTATTAAAAAATAAGTGTGACATATAGCACAAGAAGGTATAATATTATGAGTATGAGATTTATCTACTGGGCACTTTTTTATGGTTTTAAATGTGATTATATATTCTCTATCTTTTAAACGTCTATGATTTAAACGTACTTAATGCAGTGTAATTTTTTTAATATTGTGCGGACATTTGGAAACTGCAGAACCTGACCCCGACACGCATTGGACGGTTTTCTAACAATCAAATAAAAATGAATTCGAGCAATACATGTTCGTGCATCACTTTAGAACGGCTGTACCTTTTTTGATTTGTTTAATTCTTTTTTGTAATGTTTGTTATTGCTCTGGAGAGGGTTTATATTAGAAATAGAATATTTTAGAAATTGTGTGCAAGAGTAAAAAATTTGATT
This sequence comes from Choristoneura fumiferana, assembly GCF_025370935.1. NCBI lineage: Eukaryota > Metazoa > Arthropoda > Insecta > Lepidoptera > Tortricidae > Choristoneura > Choristoneura fumiferana. The sequence goes on from NC_133472.1 coordinate 13,290,891, forward strand.
AATAAATTCTATACAAAAACTGAGTGAGTGAGACCGAAGATGCTTGTAGGATAGATTTAATCTCATTTTCATCATTAATATACCCGCGCGAAACCGGGGCAGGTGGCTAGTTTGCAACAAAAATTGTAAAGTTTGTCTGCGCCAGAGAGATTGAATTTTTATATTTTACAAATGTATTATTTTGTCTTATAGTAGCGTTCGGATATAGACAAATAGTGCTCTCGTGAATTCTTTATTGCTCGGGGAACTGTAACGACTACAGGCGCACTGCCTACATATGTCAGGACAGGACGTTGGCAGCGTGTTGGCGAGTGTAGTGGAAGGAGTAGAGTCTAGATTGCGTAATAGCAGGTCAGGTCAGCCGGCGCCGCCGCCGCCCGGTCTGCTGCCGGCGGCGACCGCGACCCGCTGCCGGGGGACCCATGAATTGCTGAACATTAGCCAGGTCTCCCTAAACGCACAACCAACTTAGCTTTCTCACTGCCAAATAATTATAACCTACCCGTGCACATCGAAACATTCCGCCGCCTAAGAAACAAGCTTTAAATAATAATTCTGTGACAAGGTAGGTACATACATAGCATAACGCACATAAAATACGTATAATACATAAATGCATAGTACGACGCTGATAATGGATTATTTTTATAAAATGTAACTATGTGAAGGTGAATGGATTTGGTCTACGAGTATATGTTATGTACACTAAATGTTGAAGGTTTCTTAAAGTAGATGTAAACTTAAATATGAGTAAATCACTAAATATATTTGATATCTAATAAAAATATGCCTATTGGATTATATATAACACGGAATTTAGTTTCTAAGAAACAAGTATAAATCTGGACAAAATATAACTAAGAAGTGCAATAGTTTTTCATGGGTTAAAAGTACCTACTTAACATAGACAAAGAAAACCATACCATGGTAGTCATAACTCCAAGCATGGATCGTGTTTTTCACAATTAAAGCAAATGGTAAAGAAAACAACAGAATGCAAAAGCTTGCAAATAAAGAAACGACAGAGAAAACAGGTCGCGAGCTTTGACGCACTGAACGCGGTAGAGCTTTCACTGGTAAACTAAGCACGGGCACTACGAACTCGTAGGTATTAGGTATTATCTTAATATTATCAGAATCCGCTATACACTTTTTTCGGGTAAATAAAGCAAAAATGCCTGTCGCAGTGCAACAGAAGACGCAAAGCTCGTCTGCAAAACGATAATAATAGTTTTTACTTTTTAATGCGGTCGATCGATTAAGCTTTGACTATTTTGCTTTACGCTGTCGCATCCGACTCGGTACTGATCAATCTGTATAAATGCGTGCAAGGTATCGTGATGGATCGCGGCCGCGTTCTGGAGGCGCTCGGGCCGAGAACGATTTTAGATAACAATTGGATGGCAGTGTTAGAGGCGGCGGGGTCCGGCGGCGTGGACACCGGACGTAAACTGGAGGGCGCGCGGTGGCGCGGCGGAGGTCGCTCCGCGCGCGCGCGCCCGCCGCCGCCCGACGCCCGCCGCCCGACGCCCGCCGCCCGACGCCGACCGCGCCACCGCGCCACCGCGCAGGCTCGCGCACAACCCAACCTCATCGAACATTACCTTACCCTTACCACCGCACACGCGTGCTTGTTACCATTGCCATATTATTATCAATTTTTTAAATATGACAATACATGATACGTAGCCAGTTTATTTCTTCAAAGGTAGCTACAACTTGTACGATCAATTCATTTCATTACATTTACATTAGCGCTACTCTTAGGTAGGTACAGTCATCGGATATTACTAGTAATCAAAGAATCAAGCACGTTGCGCTTTTCTGCGGACAATTTGATTAACAGCTGTCTTAAAATTACGTAACATAAGGCCAGTTAAAGGGTGTCGAGGACTAACTAGTTCATCGGATTAATGTGAGCACATCCAGCAACGCGGCAGGCTAATTTATTTTTTAATTAAAAATAAGTTTTGTTTCCTTATAACTTGTACCAACCAATATTTTAATCGGATCTTGGAGTATATTTGAGTACTTACAAATAAAAATACATTAAAAAATGTAATGTTCACTTTTCTACGTAAAACAGCCTGATAATGGGTAAAACAATAGTCAATGATCAAAACCTTTTAAGAAAATACTTTTTTTATGTATTTTGATGTTGAGTATTGGTACCTACCTAATTAGTTACCAGCTTGTACAATATATTAAAACACTAGCTTTTGCCCGCGACTTCGTCCGCTTGGAATAGTAACTTTGGGAAGTATTTAGTTTATTTAGGATACCTATTCTGCCAATAATAGCACATAGAAACTGCTACGGTTTACTGAAAATAACCTATTTTAATACATTGCTCTATAAACTTTTTTTTTTTGTTTGTTAAATTTGAAAAGCGCCGGAACAAATGTTTTTTTCAGTTCCGTACCTCAAAAGGAAAAAATGGAACCCTTATAGGATCACTTTGAATTGCTATCCGTTCGTCCGTCTGTCTGGCAAGACCCTTTATCTCGTAAACGCGCGGAGTATCGGTATCGACTTGAAATTAAAACCATAAACTCAGATCAATTATCCCAAAAGCTGTGAAAAAACAATCTTCTAAGTCAAGGCGATCAAAAGCTACAGTCATTAAAAAGATGTTTACATACAAATCACCTTAACAGAAAAAGTTATAGGGTACTTCCGGCTGTCCTAGAAACTTGGCATAAAGGTAGCTCTTATAGCACAATAAATAAGAAAAATCAGAAAATTATAATTTTTCATGTCTGACTGTCTACATCAATAAGCCATCTAAAATGACCCCACATTGCGTACATTTTGCTTATTAGCTTAGAAGGCTCTGCTAATATTGGATACTCATAAATACCTACAAATTTGTACGGAACCCTTGATGCCCGAGTCCAAGTCGAATTAAACCGGTTTTTTTCTGAGGATTTCGTATTTTACACGGAATCTTCCAAGTTTAGGTATATTTTATACCTTAGGCTGCTATTTACTCTTAATTCTCAAGCAAACTTAGCCGTTATAGTTTTCCTTGAAAGTGTGATATACTTACTACCATCCTGAATTTTTTCAAATTTTTTCCATCCACCGGTTTAGATTTTAGAAGGGGGGTGGGGGTTGGGGACGCTCGATTTTTATGAAAATTTGCACTTTAAAGTTGAATATTTCGCAAACAAATCACTGAATCGAAAAATGGTTTTAGCAACCCCCTAATGATTTTGAAAGAACTAACTATCCAACAATACCCCACACTACAAGGTTGGATAAGAAAAAGAAATCACCCCCACTATACGTCTATGGGAGGTACAGTAAAAAAAAATTTTTTGAAATATTTTATTGTACCATTTTGTCGGCATAGTTTAGATATATATTCGTGCAAAAATACAGCTTTCTAGCATTGATTGTCCCTGAGCAAAGCCGCGGATGGACAGACATACAGACAAACAGACATGGCGAAACTATAAGGGTTCCGTTTTTTCCATTTTGGCTACGGAACCCTAGAAAGGGATCTTGGCCTCGTGTCATCAACCTTTAATCACTAACTAGACTTTGTGTAAAATGAATTGCTGTCATTGTTCCGAGTAGGTATCGGTTTTATTTCGTCCTTGGCATTAGAACAACGGTAGCATTTTTATTCGCTTTATTGTTGTCTGTGGGAACGAGACAGTCAATATTATTACTACTTTTGAATGTGTTAATCTACATTTTATTTTCATTATTGGTGAAACATTTTTTATGAGCTTACAAGTAAATAACTTTAGATATGAGATCCTAATCTTGTGAAGATGTTTGGATGTCTTCTACTCAATCACGACTAAACCACAGAAGCGATTTAGATGAAATACACACAAATATGAAGGTATACAGATAGTTTGAGTCCTGGGGAAGGACAGGACATAGGATAGTTTTTATCCCGGAAAATTGCATAGTTCCCGCGGGATAGCGATATACGAAAAATACGAATACTACGCGGACGAAGTCGCGGGCAACAACTAGTTATATCATAAATGAGAAAGATTGTGAAGATATTTTGATGTTTGTTATTCAATCACGTCATAACGGTTAGATGGATTGGGACAAAATTTGCCTCATGAATTGATTATAAACGCGGATGCTTTTTATACAGGAAAATTGTATACTTAGTTCCCGCGTCACAACAATAAGTGAATTCCACGCAGGCGAAGTCGCGGGCAACAACTAATATAATAATAGCTTTAAATAGACATCAACGTGTACTTTGCCTAACTTCACTTTTTGACGTACCTAAGTACATAATATTGACATACCCAAACCTAGTCCTCCGTTAAGAAGGTAAAGTGCAACTTAGTCAAGTAGGTAAACATTTCACAATTAATTTATTTACTTCTTCTTCTGTGTATTTCTTCATTGTAGTGATTGTGCGTACATACTAAGTAACTAGACATTAGGACTTTGACCGTTTCCTGATTAGATAAAGCTTTACCTCGTATCACCAACTTTTAACGCAAGGAGTGGCATTTAATGATTTGCTATATTTTTCCAAGTATACATAGGTATTATTTCGTCCTTGGCATTAGAACAACGGTGCCGTTTTTACTCGCTTTGTTGTCTGTGAGAACTTGATAGTCAATAATTTTAGTACACAACTTCGAATATGTTGCAGTAGAATCAGTAGATTTGCTTAACAACTTGAATATTTTAAGTACTTACTAGTATACGTTATTAGTACAGGTACATTAGTAAATGTACGAGTGTTCGTCGCTGTCCCAATTTTTTTGATAGGAAGTACCATCCAGAATCCAAAATATTTTGATATTCAGCAAGTACTAAGCCAATATATGGTCTATTCTGAGAAAAAAAAATGTAGAGGTGTCACTACTACACAACTACATAAAAAATGTGTCTTTTTTACTTGGCCTTTTTTTTCTATTTTTATATGATAAATAGTATTAGCTTTTTGGGTGGCGATGCAAATCTATTTCAGAACATCATTTCAAAACTTGAAGCAAATCGCATGAATTCATCCCGAAACAAAATACATTAAAATAAATCTTTAAAAAAGTCATAAGTCAAAAACTGTCACAAGTAGGATATTCATACTAAGCATAAAGGTTCTTCACTATAAGAGGTACTCACAAAAAAAACCTAAGCTCATTTCATGTAAGGGCTGACTTACTGTGGAAACCCGACTTTGGCCTTTGTGCTCAAAGTGGCTAAAGTAATTCACACATTTTGTGAAAATTTTAAGTTCGTACATAGGTTACAGTCCTGTGACAGAACCAGCTTAATCTAAGTAAGTTAACACCCTTAAAATGACTAATACAAATACGTGATTTTTTCTGTGTAACCTACAAACAGTAGCAATAATAAGAACGGCCGCAATCCCCAAGAACACACGAAGGCCGCTCTGCATAGCGAAGGCTCTCGAACCGAAGCCAAGTTTCCACGACATTCGTCTCCAAGCGGAATGGCTCGCTCTAACTAACCAATGCTGCAGTACTCTATAACTACAAAATGTATAAAACATTAACAGCAGACCTCGACACATATTATATCTGGCAGCTCAAATAGTTTACACGATTTCGGATGAAGGTTGTGCATGCCGGAACATTAAGTATTCAAATAACATAATTGTTTGCTACATGGGAGCCCTACACACGAACTGTAATTTCATTGGTCCCTTGCATTTTCACACGTTTATTGGTCTTCCGTTTTGGGTATAGATTTTTTTTTATTTTAAAAGTAAGTTTTAATTTTTTTAAAGCCCGTATAATAATTTCAGTACAATATGTATTAACAAATCCTGTAATACGTTTTTTTTACCTCATTCAAACGGTAATAAAATTGTGACTTAACACTTGATACATTCTACAAAAAGGATGTGTAAAAAGTATTATTCATAAAAACAAATTATTTTCAACTAAAGTAAATACTTATTTATGATGATATCCGCAGTAGAACTAAGGTTACCGACATAGCTCGAAGAATTGCGAAACTGAAGTGGCAATGGGCGGGGCACATTGCTCGCAGGACTGATGGCCGATGGGGTCAAAAGGTTCTCGAATGGCGTCCGCGGACCGGGAGACGAGCTGTCGGTAGGCCTCCAACAAGATGGAGCGACGACCTGGTTGAGATCGCGGGATCGCGGTGGATGCGAAAAGCACAAGACCGGTCTGAGTGGAGAGCCTTGGGGGAGGCCTATGTCCAGCAGTGGACGTCTTTCGGCTGACATGATGATGATGATGAAAGTAAATATTAAATTATATATTACATAAACATAAAAACGGTATATTAGGAACAATAAAATTAAATAAATCTAAAGATGGACTCTGCGGCAAGGTACCAAAGATGCCGGCAGCATTTCCCCGCTGGATCGCAAGACTGATGCGTTGAGCGAAGAAACTGCCAGCTCTTCGGTCTCCTGTGGTATCTCTGAGTCTCTTTGATAGATCTTTGAAGAGACTCAGAGCGCCAGGGCCCTACGGACCAAGGGTCTCGACGCCGAAAGGTACAAAATCATATTCGGCACCGAGACCACTGTATTTTCCTGCTTTGGCAGTTTCTGCCATTTCTGCTGCTGCTGCTGCCCTTATTGATGTTCGGTGGAGATGAGACGGGGCCAGTGTGTCAACACAAGTTGCATCCCACACTAGCACACGTCCCATACTCCACGGAATCAGAGACATTCCGTCCGGTCTCTTTTCAACTTATTGTTAGTAGTAGCTTTATATCAGTAAGTATACAGATGCTATATAATATTTAGCTATTGAATTAAAACTGTGCATTGTAGATAAATCGTAAGAATTATCGAAATAATAATATACGTACAGTCAAGGGCAAAGACATCGACACGGCCAAAGTTGCAAAAATATGTATACACGGCCTTAATAGAGTCGCGTATACATATTTTTGCAACTTTGGCCTTGACTGTACAGGCACTAGATAAGTATGATCCGGGGCATAAGGAACCGCGGTGCCGGTTAATACGCTTCATAGCGCTTGCTACACTTGCTACGCGAGTGCTACGGAGGTGCTACGAGATGACTACTTCTAAAATAATATTCTATTAGTTCGAGTAGAGTGGTAGAGTAAAGAGTAGTTTAATAAGCGTCCTTGATTATTTAACGGTTGAAACCGAGATACATTCAATTTTACTACATGAAAAAAAAACATGGACTGTTCTATTGCTTTTCTTTAAGTTTATCCTAAAACATATATATACAATTTTTTTAATACAAACTTTTTTGCTGATTGTATATTTTGGTGAATGTACTTGCATTATTATACAAACTATATTTCCGTACCAAATTTCAAGTCGATGTCGAATAGATCCATCTCAAAATTTTACTCAAAAATGTGCGTTACTCATCATTTGATTGTTATATTACTGTTGTACTGAACTCTCCTGCAATTCATTATAAATTCCATTGTTTTCTAGTCAACAACTTTTTAAAACTGGTAAAATATCAGTGTATAAAATATAGGTAAGTACAATAATACATAAAAATAAAAAAAAGGTAACGCTTTTATCGGATTGCAGTATCCTGCGATACTGCAAACACAGATCAAAGCGCTGTACTGCCTAAGACCGTAACGCGTTTAATGGACATAATTTCCGTATTTCTATAGTGAGTGGTATTTAGTTATAATACATATAATAAATAATTACTACGTTAAAACCAGATGTTTTTAGTAACCCATTATTACAGCAAATGTTGTTTCTAATAAGTTAAATTATTTTTACAACCATTTAACACGTTGTCTTTCATAATGATTAATTATATTTCGTCAGCTTTGTGCTGGCTTAAAAAAATCCGTAGTTAAGTTGATAATAATATCGGCAAGTAAACTGAGAAGCCACCTAACTTGGCTTGTAATATTTTACAAATAACGGCGTTTTTCAAATGTTGAATTTTCTTATTACTCGAGAATGATAAGATAAGGTGATCGAACAAACAAAGTTAATCAGTTGATTATCGTATCAGCCGTCTTGGGTTATTATCGAACTATTCTTTGTTTCTTTTTCTAGATTAGAATTCAATGGAAAAAACTAGCGTTCTTTTCTCAACAATACAATGCTAGAATACAATAAGTTTTTGTTATAACTATTTATACATAAGTTTCATTTGTAGTACAAGATTTTTTGCTGACTGTACTTTTTGTTGATTGTTCTTGCACTGTCCTCAAGTTGAGGCCAGACCACCACAATTTCATTTGCATTTTCATATTCAGCTCAGTCTGGTTATTTTTTTTTATTAAATCAAATGTTGAAACCATAACTCACCAAATAAACTTACACACTTATCACCATGTATAACTTTTAAACAGTACATCGTATAATATACATGAGCAAAATAACTGTTTTTTCTGATAGTCGTATATTATAACATATTACATTAAATATAGAATTCTACATCCAATAATTATTTTGTTATACTTTGAAATAAATAGTATTCTAATTTTTAGTTTTTTTTTGTAAATAATGATAATTCCGTATTGATTAGGCAGGCCTTTTAAACTTTTTCCAAGTTTCTTGCTAATTTGACAACACAGGCCGTTTTGGCTTAGTAGTCTACTCTTCAATTAGTGAGTTCGCGGTTAGAGCTGGTTAATAAGTTTATGGTTTACAACGATTTTAAAGAAGCTGGCAGATGAGAAGTTCATAATTCTAATAACGGTTGAATAGATACATATATATAGATAACATTATAAAATTGACGTATGTACATAGGTTATATGTAGTCTCTAGCGACTGACCAATTTTTTTTTGTGACGGCCAACTATATAGAAGGTGTTAATTAATAATACCGATGACCTTACACATCCCGTTTTTAGGGTTCCGTACCCAAAGGGTGCCAACGGGAGCCTATTACTGAGAATCCGCTGTCTGTCTGTCTGTCTGTCTGTCCGTCTGTCATAGGGCTCTATCTCTGAAGCCTAACGGCTTAACAAGTACTTTAACAAGGACTTTAACAAGTTAGACACTTGAAATTTTCACAGATTATGTATTACTGTGGCCGCTATAACAACAAATACTAAAAATAAAATAAAGTTACAATTTAAAGGGGGTCATCATATATTAAACGTGTTTTTTTTCAGTGTTTTTTGGTTGCTAGGCGTTATTAGCCGTTGCTAAGGCGACCGAGTCGCCTAGCAAGGGGTAGCTGTCGTTTGAATATTTACCTTTAAGTTTGCGATTTTAATGATATTTTATAAAAGCTTCGATAGTATAATATAGTGACAGTCTTATCGTGTGTTTTATTCGTTTTTGTGCAAAATTAATAAAGCAATTTATGACCGACAAACCTCAATGAAGCCAACTTTGATAAAGCGCTCGCCAAATCCACACCGTATTAATCACTATGTTTACCTATTGTTTTATACACTAAAAAAATCATACTTAGTATTTAACACTATCTACAAGGTTTATAATACAGTTTCAAATTTATTTACACTAGTCGAGCTTCTTAATATTTAATTACACAACATACGAAGTTCGCCGAATTTCCCGCGAAAGAACAGAGAGGGCAATGGATTCAGAAGCAAACAGCCAGAACCAAAGAGGATGAGAATTCAAATTGATTTTTAATCAAAATACTTGCACAAGTGCTTAGGCGATATTTTTAGAAGCTTTTCTTTAGCTTGCCCTGTTTGTTTATTTATTTATTGTTTTTTTGGGTCAAATCTTAGAAGCTAAATTTGACCCACTTCCAGTGGTCCGACCGACTTGAAATTTGTCATACATACTTATGTAAATTTGGTGACAATACAATAATCTGGTAGTGACATCTTGGTGATCCTGCCAGGATCATCTCTGCAGGAGGGAACTCCTTAAGAGTTTTTAGTACCGACTTGAAATTTGGGACAGATATGTAGTTTAGACGACAATGCTAGTACAGTCAACAAAAAGTACATTCGGCAAAAGAAGCTTGTATTAAAAAAAAATATTTTTTAACAAAAACTTATTACAAGCATTATAATTATTTGCAGTGTAGGTAATGTAACTAACTATGTTTGCTCGGGTGGAATCTTTCAACTCAAATTTGAAGTGGATATCTTCAACCGATCCGGCACCGACCTTAATTTTAAACGAATGTATAAATTCGATGACAATGCAATATTATTATAACATGGAGTTGATCTGATGATAAAGCTAGCGGGTGAACATAGGAACACTGTGATAAACGACAGGACCGCATCGAGTTTGGACTCGTTTGTCGTCTTGACGAGTACTTTGGTAACTAGGGGCATAAAGTAAAGTCATCAAAAAGAGACTTATATTAGAAGAATTTAAAAAAAACTTTACTGAACTGTTTACGGAACCCTGCATATACGAGTCTGACCTTCAGATGTCTAAATTACTAAAAAAATATATTCGTACGTCTTGCTAATTGTAAATTGTAAATAATAGGTAGTTGACTTGACTTCTCGTTTTCTAACTGTGCACTCGTATTTTGTACTTGATATTTGCGCTTCGCCGTTTGTAGAAGAAAATGAAACTGACATAATGACGGCCAATATTAACATATTACCTGAACAATAATATACAATCTTGCTAAAACATTTAATTGTCGTATGCTGCATTCGCAACTTTTAGACTGGGCACAGTAAAAAAGGGATTTAAAAAAGCACGCACAACTTGTTTTCAAATATTCTAATCGATTCTACTTTCGATTCTGAACAGACTATTTTCATGATTTTAGTTAGTTTAACTATAACTTTGTATATTGGTTAGTTAAGTATAAAATAAATTGTTTTCTTATTTTTTTAATTGCTAGATAGGTATGGAACCCTAAAAACTATATCAACGTTGCGAAGACGATAAGCAATTCAAATTGACAAACTACGAATAAATACGCCTTATATTTCTCATCTTATGGATTACATCATCATGGTATCTTGCTTATTGTCATAGTTATGATGTGACACGTATTTCTCTAGTAGTTTTATGCTGTTTCCCCCGCGGCTACGCCCCCGTTTCTTTTCTTTCTTTTGTTTCACACAAACCTCATCCTGACAATAATGAACACAAAAAAAAACAATTTGGTGCTTACATACAATTTGGTGATTCATTTTAATTTATACAGAAGAAGATAGAAGATTTATTCAATAACAATTAAAAATTCAACGGTCGGGCTTAGCATTTAATTCAGTTCAATATAATTTAATATATTTTACACTATAAAAGAATTTCATTAACATTATAATGAGAGTATTGTACGTGATACAAAATTTTGGTAGCTCAGTTAAAGCTGAACAATGCAACGCATTTCGGTACCCGATTGTTTTAAGTAGTTTTATTTAATTTGAGATGGTCATACATTGAGTTTGTTATTTAATTTCTATAAAGTATAAACACCCTTTATCACACTAATTTTAACAATCAAGTTAATAGAATATTATGTGCCCAATACTTACAGAACTGTACGCAAATTTCGTATCACGTTTAGTTTTTCACCTTGTATGAATGAATTAATATTATAATATTACTGAAATCTAATCTTATTACAGTGTAATAAACACTGCTTGCTGCGTGAAAGTAGTACCTAGTAATAATTATCTCACAAACATATAGTTGATCCCTAACGTATAATGAAAAGTACCTAAACGACAAAATTTAAGCGCCATACGAGTAGATAGGTACCAAATTTATAAACTGCTATCTGATATCCGGTTGTAGTTATATTTTACTTAACATAAATAAATAAGTCTGGGACCACATGAGTCTAAATCTAATCAGGATTTCGGATGGCTCCAATTAAGAATTTGAGCGAAAACAAGTACAATCGAGTTCTTACACTTCTGAGCAAAAATTCGATCAAAAATATCTGAACACGCTTTTACGCCTTAACAATAGTTTTGTTCACATATTTTTGACCAAATTATTGCTCAGAAATTTTAGAACTCGACTGTACAAAGAAATAGATGTCAATAAATACAAAAAAAACCGCTATCGCTTGGCAGGCAGAATGAAGTTAAGCTACTCTTGTCTTGTACTTAGTTAGTCATTTGATTACGTTTAGGCATAAGAAAAATATCTTACATACCTTTGAATATGTTATAAATGTTTTCTTTCTTTCTTTCTTTCTTGAAGTAATGTTTTCACGCTTACGGCCTCGCCGCCTTTACGCGCGATCTGCGGCGCGGCGCTGTGAGTGCTTTTTCTGTTCATTGTGTGTGCTGCCGAGTGGTTACTGTGTAGTGATCGTCTTGGCCGCGCAATGAGCAGAGAAAACGCTGGCCGCGCCATTGATCGCGCACAGTACAAGTAGTGGCCTGGCTTTTACGGTTGTAGGTAGATATTAAAAAAAACGGCTTGTGTTGTGTTGATTTACATTCGGTTAAATTTAATTTAATTTATATAATTATTTAAATTCTTGAAATCATTTAACATTCAGAATTCAAGTGACTTTGCGATTCTCGCTCTCAATTTAGGTACTCATACTAAAGTGTAAATCGGTATTAACTGCCATTTCCAGTACGGTAGAGATGTGCTCTTACGCCGTCGTGCTGGGAGTACAGATAGAGATTTTGGGACGGGTTGGAAAAATGGGCGCTCAAATAAGACCGATACTGCGATAGGGCGAGTCGTCGGAGTTTAGAGAATCAGATTAAGTCTTTGACTAGCAGTGGGATCAAAGTGAAAAAATAATGTGATTTTATTGCAAGATAAGAATAGTTATTGAAAAATTTAAGATTACTGCATGAACCAAAAAAAAAACTACAATCGTACCTCGATATGCCATTGTTATCATTCTATAAAATTACATTTCATTTACTAAACTTGGTATAATATTCAATCTTAAATTAAAATTCGCTGAGCAAGCATATGCATTTATGAAGGCGCCTGTGAGTGCAGTCCTATATGGTACAGTCCTAAATAATTTTACCACCTCAGTGTACTGTATGGAGTATTGTTCAAGACGGCTTTTGTACTTTGTAAATTGTACTGAGGATGTGTTAAGAACACTGAAACCTGACTTTAGATCCGAGAAATATCTTGAAAGCGATTTTAAATTGATTGCGTAAAATGGTTACAGCAATTTTATTTTACTAAGTACATGCCCTCTAGTACCGAATCGGCTGTAATACTGCGAGTAAATCGTTGGCTAATAAACTTTACTAGATATTTGGCGTAGTCATAACTGGCTGAAGGGTTACGATTTACATTTATTAGTCTCTAGGAATCAAAGTAGTCGTGATATGCAATATTATAAGGTACTTAATGTACGTGGGTCGGTTGAGTCCTTGAACTATCGCGTGCTAATCGCCCCAGTTCACCGTGGCTCATCATTCGCCGATAGCAAGCGGCCGGCCATGCTCCGTGACGTAGCCGTCTTAGCGCACCATAAGGGGAACACTTTCATTTTTACACCATGCTATAAAACCCTTGCGTCGAGCAGTCTAGCAGAAGCCCTGGATTGCTGTAACTGGGTGCCGGCAGCTTGTGACGCTTGCCTGTGTTAATGACATCGCACACCCATGTTATACACAAGAAAAAAATATTGCAAACGAATGAATAGGTATCCTATTCAATATTTTCAGTGAATGTTATTGTGTAAAATTAAACAACGAATAACTTAAACGATCCCTCTAATGAATGTAATTTTCTGCATTATATGTGAAAGTCAAAGTCAAAATATCTTTATTCAATTTAGCCTATAACAAACACTTATGAATGTCAAAAAAAAAAATCTAAAAAAGAAAAACCTCTGTTGAGAAGAATCCGGCAAGAAACTCAACGAGGTATTTTTACAATATTATTATATGATATCTTTATACATCACAAGTATTTAACACAACTTTATTTTTAGCACAGTAGGTTCGCTATTTGAAGGGATCTAATGTAATAACTACTACTACTACTACTAGTAGCTAATGTGGATCGGAATTATTTCCAAATCTCCTTGTCCATGATATAATCATTAACTTTATAATACGCATTAGATATTAATGTCTTCTTGACAATAGAGCTGAATTTTGTATCCGTTTCATTTGTAATATTTTCTGAAATTTTATTATTAAAACGTATGTGCAATTTCCCAGAAACGACTTTTTGGTTTTAGACAGTCTGTAAGATGGAACTTTAAGCTTCCCTGTGTTTCTAGTAGCTTTAAACTTATCGTCGTTAGCGGGTAAATCACATATGTTCTTCCAAACATAGATGATTATTTCAAAAACATAGAGCGACGGCAGGGTTAGGATACCTGTTTCCTTAAAAAAAGATCTTAAAGATTAACGCGTCTTCAAATTATAAATTGCTCTAATTGCTCTCTTTTGCTAATTAATGCTATTAAAGTAATCAAAATACACCAACCGTGCCGTCGCCACATCGGTTAGCTGCCGTATTTTCCAAACTGCAAAAGCAGCAGAGCTCAATCTACCCGCGATTGCTATGACGTGAGGTCCCCACTGTAGTTTAGAATCGAGCGTTATTCCAAAAAATACTGATGATTTTACAAATTCAATAGTTTGACCATTTAACTTTATAATATAAAGTTTCTAATATTATTAGAAACTGAATTCGATGTGCTTCCGTATACTTAGCTGTGTAAATACGCGGGGTAAATTAGCTCGTCCCTTGGCTTTACTTATAAATAATTAAACCCTATCGTATACTTACTTACTTTAATATAGTTCCAACATGTTAGTTTCAAATTAAATTCCCTTACGAATCTAAATTTTAATAAGTAATACACTTTTGCGGCGTGCGCGTGCGTAAATATGTATGCGAGGAAATAAATAAAAAGAGCGGAATCCTTGCATCTAAATCTAAAAGATACATTTGTAACACCAGACATGAATCTAGTTCTTTCTTCTTTCGTACTTAGGTGGATTGCCGATCTTATGTACGGTTGGTGTGTCAGTTAAAAGAATAGTACAATTGATTTATTTTGATGAATGAAAAAAGACCGCAAACCAGTTCGCAAGCATGGGATAATTTATTGAAGCAATACTCACCACCTTCTCCTCAGCAATTTCATTATTGTTGTTGTTGCTCCCATATTTTAAGGCACCGTTTTCCATGACCACAACTGATTGTCGGGTTCCTTACTTTATCGTTTTTTACTGATAACGTTATGTGCTCATATGATATTTTAGGCAGTCTTTCATGTTTCATTTGTGAATATATATGCACCACTTTTGTTGCAACAATATTTATAATCATTCACATATTACTAAACTTAATCTTATTATATTCACTTAACTTTAAGTGGATGTTTGGTTCCCGCTACTACATTGCTGTTTGCACTTTTAAAAATAGCAAACTGATTGCACTGTTTAATTAAAAGTTAATTAACAAATATGTAGGTTAATTGCATTTTAAGCGACGGTTGTGACTAAAAGAGCTGCTAATGCTGTTATAGAAATAGGTCAACAAAGTTTGGTAGGTATGAGTACTTGAGAAACTAATAAGGAAAGTAGAAGATTGTAGGGAGCGGATTACAGGCAAACATAAGTGCGTATATGCAAGGTGTTATTGAAGAAGTTGTCAATATGAGCGTAATTACAATGCGGAATTTCGCTGCTGTGTGCTTGGCCTCTAACCGTGGTCGACACAAGAATGTTACAGCCGTGTAAAGTATGCTTTTCACACAGTTTTAAAAGGGAAATAACATTAATGTGTTTTAGTAAGAAAAATATAAAATCTGACACCTAGTGAGGTGGAGTATTTTGACTTTAAATGTTTTACTTCCCACTAATATAATAAAAACTGTTTGTTTGTTTGTTACTTCATCACGTCTAAACCACTTAACCGATTTAGATGAAATGCGGTATACAAATAGTTTGAGTCCCGTGGAAGGACATACGTTATTTTTTATCCCGGAAATTTCATAGTTCCAGCGGGATAGTGCAATCCGAATTCTACGCGGACGAAGTCGCGGGTAACAGGCGGCCAGTATTTCATAAATTGAATTTCATTTCGTAAGTGTAAAAATTATTTCCTCACATCCTTCATAAATGACGATAAATTATATAAAGTGCATTTTTTTCATTAAGTAGAGAGGCCGTTGCTACGATACTTTTACTCGTAAACAGATTTGGTTCTTTGTTCCTACAAATCTGTTAAATATTGCTAAATTTTTCAATGAGTAATTTTAATACTAACCAATAAAGTCTCTTTTGTTTTCTGCATTAGTACAAACTACAAACCAAAGCTCGTTCCAAGTATTTATTTAACAGCGCGCGTGAAACAAAACTTCACAATAAATTAGAAGAAATGAGCGCAAATGTTTTTAAACGATAATTTTTATTTTATTAGTATTAATTTCATGATTAACTAAACTTACGTACCGAACGCAGTTCGCGGGTTAATTTAACTACTAAAATTTAGTTTCAAGAGGCTAATAATAATGTTTCGTTGAACGTTACAAAAAGGCACTGCTCCTATGTTTTTTAGCAACATGATATAATAATATTGTTAGTTTGTGTCATTTGTGAGAGTCCGGAATATCAGTGAGCGGATCGCGTCGGCGAGCGGCGAGGGCGGGCGGGCGACTCGCGGGCCGCGTCACACTGCGGCGCGCCCCGCGCCACGGCACAGCGCCGCGGCCGCAGCACGGCAGCCCCACCTGCCAAGGCCCAAGGGCCCCACGAACCCCACCAAGCCCACGAACCGACCTCCTACTGCCACCGGGCCGCCGCAGACCTGATCGACATCAACTATTAACAACATTATTTCTTCTAATAAAAGAGGACTTTTATTTTGTTTTCATTTAGCCTATAGCAAAATCAGTCCAATCAATTCAGTCAATAGAACGCCTACCACTATTTTAATAATGCTATATCATTAAATATCTACTTTAATTGATAAAATTAAATTTGTTTACATTCCTAGGGTGCACCATAAAATGGGAAGTGTCATTAATGGTGTCGGTGAGACTGCGGCGCGGACGCGGGGCGCGGGGGCGGGCGGGGCCACGCACCCGCACTCAACGGTGGAACCATCGTCGCGATACGCACCATCATATCACTTTTTCGTATCGACACACGACCTTGGACTATATTTTTAGTATTTTTTTTCCACTTGCCTGAAGGTAGCAGCAGGTCAATGAGGACTTAGGTACTCTAACTCTCTCTTCTGTAGCACTGGTTACGGGGTGTAGTGTTGAAAACAATACTGAGAAGTTTGCTTAGTTATTAATTACTAGAATATGAAAAATATCTCATCTTTTGTCGTCATATTAGGTGACTGCAATAATATAAAAAAACGTTAAGTACCTACCTAGTGTAAAGCTCGGACTAAAGATGAAAGTCGTGACCGCGTAGGTTAGATACACGCATTTCTAAGTTTGCTTTGTTTAAAATGTATGCGGCATTCGAATGTAAACTTACTACGTTGCACAGATGACCGTTCCGTTTTGGACATCCCGTCAGTCAGTGCCTCTCTCCAGAGACCCTCAGGTCAAGGCTTGGTGAATCCAACTTCCTCATTAGACGTGAAACTGTGCAATAGATTGACGACCGGATAGCCAAGTGGTTAGAGAACGTGACTATGAAGCTGGAGGTCCCGGGTTTGTTCTCGGGTATTGGACGTTTAATGTGGGGTTTTATTAATAATCCAATCAATCTCGAATCGGTCTTAGGGAAAACATTTCAAGTATGAGGGCCCTATTATTTTTTTCTTAAATATTTGCCGGTACTATACTACGAGTAATAATTTTATGTATGTACTCGTATGAGTTGGGGTTGGTAAATGACCATGACGATGATGATCATTAAATCTCTATAAAGAGAATAAATGGCTTTGGAGGTATTAAAGTTAATACATGCTGTTCCTTGCGGGATGGATCAATAAAAACCTGACTCCAAATATAACATGCGTGTAATGCAAATCCACAATTTTAACCGCGGCCAAATTGAATAAAGTTAAGTATAAATCACGTGGTACGGTGAGCTGAGCACTTGCGGCTGCTCTTGGCTAAGTGAGTAAAAAAAGAGACAGGGCCGTGTGTTGACGTCACGCACTTGACATAGCACAATTGCCTTGATGCGCCACAACATATGCATCTCTTCCTAAACAATAAAATGTCAATTTCTCTCGGTTTCATCTTCATTGATCCATAAGTAAGAGTTTGATTCAGCATAAAAGACACTGAAGCTATACCTAACCTAAGAGCCCTACTAGATTTACGGCGAGGAACGCCGAGGATCTCTAAGAAGCGAGATTGCGATGAGTTTTTTGTCATTTCGTTTTCGCACTCCAGTGTTTCTTGATGTATCAGGCCTTTTTACGAAGTGCAAAATTCGAACTTCGTGTCTTGCCGTCCCGCTGACGCTTATATTATTTAAAACGAGAGTAAGAGGGACGGTACGATACGAACTTCGATTTTCGAATTTCGTAGCAACCCCTTTGTTCTTTGCCCTCTTGAAAAGGATTTCACGGGCGATAAAAAGAACACTAGAGTTTGCAAAAAATCTCGGCGAATCTTCCTGTCGAGATTTTTGGCGGTAAGTACCTATACAGGGTTATTTCAATAAGGAAAGTTTGTAAGTTGTCTGTTTATAAAGTTTATCTGTTAAAGCAAATAATTGAAAAGTGACACCGCTACGCGCTATTTGAATGTTGTAAATGCAAATAAGATAGCATAACGATTATCATAAGCAAAATGAGAGCAATAATATTATTACTTCAGGCTGCGTTGTCGAGATAGCGCTACAGTACAAATATATCCACTACATCTCTGCTTGCAAAGGATTCTTATTTTAACAAGCTGTTATTTTGACTTGCTTTAGGTATATTTGTATGTTTGTTAAGGTCAAGTCAAAGGGTAAAATCTTACAAGTCGCCCACTTTACCTCCCGAGACTCGCCGTCAAATATGCAAGAATTTTAAACTAAATGTCAATAAAGATAAGTTGACAAAGTTGACATTTGATTGGGCATTATGTGCAAAACTTTGTACGCGGAGACTTAAGAAGGTTAAGTGATCGGATAGGCCTGAAGTTTGATAAGTAGGTAGTTTGGATGACAACAAAAAGCGCATTTAACAAAAAATATATTCAGCATGAAAGCTTGTTTTAAAAACTTAATAAGAAACGTTTTTGATATAATATAGGACAGGTTAGCCAGTCAAACTGAATCCTAAGATCATGATTGTTATATAATTGAGCGAATTCCTTTACAGATGGCTTATAAAATGTTCCGAATACTTATAATATAAGTACCTAACGTACTCGTATATATATGTATGTACATAGAGGCAAAGTTCAGTGTAATTATTTATTAGGTCCCGTATCCGAAGAAATGAAAAGCAACAAATAAAACCCTATTACTGTCGCTACGCTGTGTGTCTGTCTGTCACAGGACTGTATCTCAGGAATTGAGTTTGTCTATTTTTTTAGGGTTCCGGAGCCAAAGTGGCAAAAACGGAACCCTTATAGTGTCGCCGTGTCTGTCTGTCTGTCTGTCCGTCCATCCGCGGCTTTGCTCAGGGACTATCAATGATAGAAAGCTGTTATTTTGCACGGATATATATGTAAATTAAATGTAAATTTTTTTAGGGTACCTCCCATAGAATTAAAGTGGGGGTGTTTTTTTTTTTCTCATCCAACCCTATAGTGTGGGGTATCGTTGGATAGGTATTTTAAAACCATTAAGGGTATGCTCAGACAATTTTTCGACTTAGTGATATGTTTGCGAAATATTCTACTTGAAAGTGCAAATTTTCATTAAAATCGAGCGTCCCTCCTTCTAAAATCTAAACCGGTGGGAGGAAAAATTTGAAAAATTCAGGATGGTAGCAAGTATATCAAAATTTCAAGGAAAACTATAACGGTTAAGTTTGCTTGAGAATTATTAGTAGTTTATGAGTAAATAGCAGCCTAAGGTATAAAATATACCTAAACTTGGAGAATTCCGTATCCGAAATTCCGTATACGAAATCCTCAGAAAAATATTACTGAATTTTTTCGTAATGGCTACGGCAAATGTTTTTAATGACCCAAGATTTTTCCAAATCGCGAATCGCGTAATGTCAAAGTAGTAAAATGTCAATCTTTACTAATGTCTATGTCTCGGACGGTCCAAATCGCGAAATGTCAAAGTAGTAAAATGTCAATCCTTACTATGGTTAATGTTAAGTTGTTGGTTATGGTGCTGGAATGACAGTGCTTACAAGTATAACACTATCTTTTCACCTCAGCACCTCAAACAGGCAGGTTTTGCTATGAGAAATCAGTGAGCAAAATCGCATTTTGCTCACTCCGTGAGACAAAGTAACTTTTTTTTTAAATGCTGAGGACAGTGCTGGGTCTACTCACTGAATTCTAAATAATTGATGGTATTAAAAATACTTAACAAATTACATAAAAACGAAATATTTCCAAAACTTAAATTATCCCGCTCTTTTAATAAATTAAGCAATCTCGTTGCACGAAAGCCGGCTTCTCTTGTTTTTATTAAATAATTCTGTATATTGCCTCTACAGTTGGAATAAATATTTGTCATCATCATCATCATCATCATCATCTCAGCCTATATATGTCCCACTGCTGGGCACAGGCCTCCTCTCAGAACAAGAGGGCTTGGGCCATAGTTCCCACGCGGGCCCAGTGCGGATTGGGAACTTCACACGCACCATTGAATTGCTTCGCAGGTTTGTGCAGGTTTCCTCACGATGTTTTCCTTCACCGCAAAGCTCGTGGTAAACTTCAAATGTAATTCCGCACATGAATTTCGAAAAACTCAGAGGTGCGAGCCGGGGCTTGAACCCACAAACTGAATGAATTTGTAACAAATCTATTTATGTTTATGTAATAGAAATCTTAATAAGATCATATTTCAAGGTTTAATAACATTTATAATAAATTATACTTACGTTTATTGTTCAATGACCAATGTTTTTAATGACCCAAGATTTTTGCATTATTAAAAAATAAGTATGACATATTTTACAAGTACTTCTAAGTTCAAATTATAATGCATGTTTTTTTGTTCCGAATTCAAAACCTCTCTACTTACCGCTTTTGAACAATGTTTGCATTCTTAAATTTCTGGTGACTTTGTAAAGATATAATCGCGACTGTATGTATCATTTTTGAGTAAGGGTTTTAAATGTGATTATTATATTTGTATCTTAATAATCGGTTTATATTAAAAAAAATTGTGTCTGTTTTGTAAACAGGTAGGTTATTCTTATGTTACATTTAAATTATGTTCTCGCTGCTGAGGTGAAAAATTGTATGTGTCACACGAGACCAAAGTTTTTTTGCATCTCGTGTGTTCGAATCCCTTGCTGCTCTCAGGATTCTGAGCTAGAATCACTCGCTACGCTCGTGATTCAATTACAGAATCCTTCGCTTACTCGGGATTCAAAATCAACACTCGCAACAAAAAACAACTTTTCTCTCTTGTTGCACAAATAACTATTAAACGTGTCTTCTTCTCACACCTATAAAATAGTATTTTATGCAACAGTTGTATAACAGGGTTCAAAAAAGGAGAGTGGCGTGAGTTACGGTGTGAGCTTTAGCGAACATCGTAAGAAAAAGACGCCACGAGCTTTTTTTGACTTACTTATATACAACGTTGCATACAACACTTTTTCTTCGACTGGGTACTGGGTACTTATTAATTACAATAGAAAATTAGAGAAATAGTAAATTTTAAACGTTTTCATACTTTAGTAAAAAGTATGGCAAACGCAAAGAGAAGGCAAACAATAATAAACAAGTGAGAAATATGAAAATATCTAAATTTGTCAAGGTTAATTTTTGTTTTTGATTAACGTTTACTTGCCTGCGCTGCGACGATGTTAAAAATACGCGTTAACTTATGTTGGCAGGCTATGGATTATGTTTGCAAAGTTTTAATTCTGTATAAAAACCATATAAAACATGTAACTGGCTCTTCGACTGGGTACTGGGTACTTATTAATTACAATACAAAATTAGAGAAATAGTAAATTTTAAACGTTTTCATACTTTAGTAAAAAATATGGCAAACGCAAAGAGAAGGCAAACAACAATAAACAAGTGAGAAATATGAAAATACCTAAATTTGTCAAGGTTAATTTTTGTTTTTGATTAACGTTTACTTGCCTGCGCTGCGACGATGTTAAAAATACGCGTTAACTTATGTTGGCACTTGGCAGGCTATGGATTATGTTTGCAAAGTTTTAATTCTGTATAAAAACCATATAAAACATGTAACTGGCTGCACTAACGTACGAATTAAGAAAAATAAAGTAAGTGGTTGCAGTATCGCTTTTTAGCAACATTACCTACGATACAGTGCTATTATGGGGAATAGACAATATAGACTTTTCCAGAATCTTGTTATGTATGCTGTGATTATTACTGTTCGTGATTAAGTAAATCACAGATTACAGTATAGGAGTAGAAAATAGTAGATGTAGATTGTTGCACCAAGCAGAAAGTTATTTATTATTGCACCGAGTGCCATTTTGGAGCCCGAGTGTCAGCGAGGGCTTTAAAAAGCACGAAGGCAATATAAATTACTTAATGCGAGGTGCATAATCTGCTTTTCTTTCAACTATTACAGGAATAGTAGACGAAAAAAAACTCATGCTAAACAATTAATAGGAAAGAAATGTCACTAGCACTCGATGATTCCATTTTTGTAAGTTTACATACGCACTCAAAAAATGACCACGGAAAATTCGCAAGGTTCCCGCCAATTTGTTTTTTTAATTTCTTACTTTATTGGCACAGTTAGTAGCATATATTTTTACCCGCGATCTGTCAAATTTCGGATGGGCGCCAGGTTGGCCAACCAAACACAAAGTTTTTTTTAAAATACGCGACTACTTACTATTTTTGATAGGATTCAATCAATCAATCAATTTTTAGAAAAAATATAGCTCCATCGATACTATCGATGATTCCGCCAATGTCGAGGTTGAAAAAGACACTATCGGTTGGCCGTTGTACGGTAGCTCCGGTGGTCAGTACTCGGATGAGAACCTAAAATAAACAACACAAACATAAATTTTGTTAAACTACCTACAAATATAGTTTGTTAATTTTTATAAACTTAAATAATACATTAATAAGACGGGTATGTGCTAGAGCAAGAAGGAAATTTATGTTTACGGGGCGAGGGAATCGGGGAGGGAGGAGGTCATATAAGGGAGTGGTTATTTTGGAGCAATGAAAGAACAAGTGCTCGAGGGTGCCCTCGTCCATGCCACATTCACACATGGAATGGTCTCGGACCCGTATTTTGGCAAGGAAGACTGGGGAGCAAACATGTCCCAAACGTAAGCGGATAATAGTGGACGTGATATCTTTGGGGATTGTTCTGGATATGAAGAACCACGGCTTAGTGGGCAGCTCTGGTTGAAGTATCCCATAATGTTTGGCTGCACGAAGGCGAGCAACCTGCCAGTTAGCGTTCCAGGCATCACGCATTTGTGGTAAAGCGAGCGCTCTCGCATCGCGTGGGAAACACTGCTTGTATTTGTCAGAACCTAATTCAATGGCCTCTTTAGCACACAAGTCTGCAGTTTCGTTACCTTTTATGCCACTGTGACCCGGGATCCAAGCAAGAACTACCTTTTGGTTTTGGAGGTGGCATTTGTGAAGGCTTTCTTTTATCTGAAGCGTGATGCAGAAATTCTCCTTAGCGTGGAATGGACGCTTTACAATATCCTGCAGGCAACTTAAGGAGTCAGAGAGGATGAGGGATTTCGGAATTTTATGAGAGTGGATAAAAAGGATGGCTTCGAGCAGGGCAACTGCCTCCCCGGAAAAAACAGAATTAACAGGAGAAAGCTTAAAATTTAAAATGATTTTATATTTAGGGATCCACACGGCGGCACCCACCGGGCCGTCCTCCCGTAGTTTTGACGCATCGGTAAATAATAAAAGGTAATCCGACCAATTTTCTCCGATCACTCTATTGAAGCTACAGTCAGCATTGATCTGATTTTTTTTAATGCCAAGGCTGAGAAGGACATTTGGCTGGAAGACTAAGCTATTGTAGTCTGTTTCATAGAGTGGATTTTTATAGCTTTGGAATAGAGGAACAGGGAGGTCTTTTACTTTTTGAAAGCTGTTTACAAGCAAAGGTTTAACTTTATGGGACCAATAAGGAGAAGAAGAAACGAACTGCGAAAGGGACTCAACGATGGGAAGTAAGGGATGGGAGGAAATTTGGAGAGATTTTAGCAAGAAGCGATCTGCTAGAAATTGTCTCCGGAGGTGGTAAGGCGGATCCAGACATTCAATTTGTAGGGCTTTTGTTGGGGAGGATTTCATTGCACCCGTAATTATCCTGAGGCATCTGGCCTGTATCTTGTCTAATTTGGCCAACGCCAACTTGCTACAGGGCTCCAGAAGGAAGCTTCCATAATCAAAATGGCTCCTAATGATCGCGTTATAAAGAAGCTTCTGGCTGTACGGGTGAGAGCCCCACCTGACACCAGATAGTGCACGCAGGATATTAATGTTTCTTTCGGCTTTTTGGCAAATGTAATTTAGATGATCGATTCCTGATAGTTTAGAGTCCAAAATAATACCTAAAAATTTTACTTTTTCCTGGGTTACAATTGGGTGAGCGTCAACTAGGATGTCTGCATCTGGAACGGCTCTTTTGCGGGTGAAAACGACGGCACTACTTTTTTCTGGGGAGAGAGAAAGACCGTGGTCGCTGAGCCAGGCATCTAGATAGTAGAGGGCAGAGTTGAGGGAGTTGGAAGATTCTGTTATAGATTTTGAAGATGTATATAGGGCAATGTCGTCGGCATATTGGAGAATTTTGCAAAAGCAGTTGACTGAGGTGTCCAGGTCGGCAGTATACAAGCTGTAGAGAAGAGGGCTAAGAACTGACCCCTGCGGAAGCCCCTTCCACACGAAGTGAGGAGGGGTTAACTTCCCGCCATGCCGGACACAAATGGATCGACCCATGAACATATTGCAAACAATGTTAATAATCCTCGCCGGGATACTCAGCTTGAGCATTTTCTGCCTGAGTATTGGAAGATCCACATTGTCATATGCCGCTTTAACATCCAAGAAGACGCCAACCAAATTTTCGCCACGGGAGAAAGCAATTCGGATGTCTGAGGTAAGCACGCTAAGGCTATCTATGGTGCCCAAACCCTTTCTGAACCCGAATTGAGAGTTGGATAGTTTATTGTTGTGTTCCAAAATCCAGTCCAGCCTGTTTTTAATTAAGTGCTCCATAATTTTGGCAGGAACGGAGGAGAGAGCAATGGGTCTGTGAGAGTTTGGATCAGCTGGGTCTTTGTTTGCTTTTAATAATGGGATTATAATTTGAGATTTCCAGACCTCTGGGATGTTCCCGGTCAGATAAATCTCATTCACTATATTTAAGAAGACCTGTTTAACACTTTTGGGAGCTTGGATCAGAAAGGAATATGGGATACCATCTAAGCCCGGTGCGGAGTCCCGAAGGTGGTCAATGGCACAACAGAGCTCCTCATAGGAGAAAGGCTCGTTCATTGGATCAGGTGGAGAAGAAGTGGAGGAGTATCCCCCGAGGCCATCCTGAGATGGAACAAACGGAGGGGCCAGTTTTGCGACAAAGTCTTCGAGCCAGGAGGGAATGTTAGAACTCACATTGTTGTCAATCTGCGAGCGACGGAATGCCTTAATCTTCTTCCACACTAGGGTTGAAGGCGTCCTGGGAGATAAGGACTCACAAAAGGAGCGCCAGCCAAGTTTCTTTTTGCTACTGAGTATTCTCTTAGTACGAGCTGATATACGTTGGAAATTTAGATATCTCTCCATGGATAGGTCTGCCGCAAAAAGAGACTCGGCCATTTTCCGTTCCTTAACTATAGAGGAACATTCTGCATCCCACCATGCTGGGAGGAAACTTTCTCACGGGCAGAATTTTTTAGAGGAATAGAATTGTCAGCAGCAAATTGGAGCGCAGCAATAAAATCTGGGTATATGGACAAGAAGTTATCTTTTGTAACAGGAGGGATTTCTTTGACTTTGTCAGACAAAATTTCTCGGAATTTACTCCAATCTGCGCTGGATAGCCTGTATTTTAGAAGAGGAGCTTGAGGAGGAGGAATAGGGATGGATGAGTTAAGAAGCGATATGACAATGGGGAGGTGGTCACTTCCAAGGGAATTGGAAGTAACTGTCCAAGAAAGGGAATGGACTAAAATTGGGGATGCGAGGGTTAAATCAGGGACACTTGAATTCTGGGCGGGGGATGTTCTACGAGTAGGTGACCCGTCATTTAAAATACATAAATCAATCACATCTGCTAGGTTAAGGACGTGAGAGGAAACTGTGTCACAACAGGGTGATCCCCACAGAGTATGGCGGCAGTTGAAGTCCCCCTGCACGATGTATGGGCTGGGAAGGGTCGATATGATATGGGTGAGTTCTTGCAGGAGGGCGGGGGAAGGATGAGGAATATACACTGAAACAAAGGTAATGTTGAGAGCACGAACTGCCACAACATTTACCCCAGGAGAATGAGGGGGAATAGGGAGCTGGGAGAAAGGGAAGTTCCTTCTTACTAGAAGGGCACTACCTGCCCAACCATCATCCCTATCATCTCGGAGGCAGCTGTAGCCAGCAACTCTAAAAAGAGTTCCGGGCCTCAACCAGGACTCCGAGATAGCAAAGATGACTGGGTTGAAAGTATTAATTAAATATGCTAATTCGTGTTTTTTATTTTTGATGTTCCTAGAGTTCCATTGAATTAGGTTGTGATTGGCCATCTTGTATAATTTTGTTAATAGCAGCACTAATGTGACCCTGAAGGGTTTCTAAAACAGTGTACGGTATGATGTCGGAAAATTTAGAGAGAAGGTTGATCAACATTTTGGTGATCAGATCGGCCAGATTGTCGTTTGGCATCGAGTTATCTTGGTGAAGTAGAGCACAGCCATTGGGGAGTGATGACTGTGGGGTAAACGTGATAGCTCTGTGAGCCTGAGCATCATAAGATTTTCCGGGGGGGGGTCTAGGACGGCGCTCCATGGTGATAGTTTTGGTGTATGAATGGGGACGCTGGGATGGAGAGCCCAGAGAACTCTGGGAGTGCGACATCTGGGAAGATAAGGGATCCTCGTACGAGGGAGGCTGTTGAGAACCTTGTGAGGAATTCATTTTGGCTTTGTCAGCATAAGATGTCCGGACAGGCCGGAATCTCCGAGCGGCTTCTACATAGCCTATGTTTTCAGTGGACATCACAGTTTTTATTGATCTCTGTCGAGAGAATTCTGGACACCTGCTGTCGGTGGCGACATGGGGGCCAGAACAAAATAGACATGATACATCTGAATCAGGCACAGAGCAGTCTGTTGCTGGATGATTTTGAGCACACCGGGCACATCTTGGATTAGAGCGACACTGATCTTTAATGTGGCCAAATCGGCAGCATTTGTGGCACTGAATGGTGGGGAGTTTATAATTGTCCACTGGGATAGCCATGCTATATACATATATTTTTTCCGGAAGATTTTGGCCCAAAAATGTTAAGACAACTGTTGGGGTTGGATCCCAAGAAGGATTCCCATCAATAACTTTTTTTTTGTTGAGACGCCTAGCTTTAATCACTGTACCTGATTCATTCCGACAATCTATGGCATCAATAAGATCCTCCAGGGACCAGTCTAGTGGGATTTGTCGAACTACACCCATGCGTGATACTTGGAACCTAGGGATTGCAGCTGAGAGATGATGTTGAGTTAATATGGGATTTGAAAGAAAGGCATTAGCTTCATTCGCGGAGGCAAAATAAACGTTGAGCTTATTTTTTCCTGCACTTTTCATTTCTTTAATCCCTGCCACCTTGCCATTGTATATTATCTGGGCCATTTTAAGGCCGCGTATGTCACTGTCCATATGTGATACCAAGACAACAAATGGGCCCGAATCAGCATCAGAATATTTGAGGTCCGATCCGTTTTCATAACCTGGACGGACAAATGTGTGTTGCTTCGATGCACTTGGCGAAGTGTTCTTTTTACTCACGTCGGCATTTTCCAGTTGGATAGACGCCGGACGCTTGTTACCAGGTTTAGCAACAGCGCGGGCGGCAGAATCCGGGATTTGAGTAGGATTCCAGGTCAGCGGAGACGGAGTCCCGCCCCTATCGGGCGGCTCCTCGTCCCCTATACTCGACATCACAAGACGCTCACAAACACTTACCTACTACAGTAACCAACACCAACAGAAAATTTAAGATCTCAAAGCGGGTTGAGCACTCAAGATTGATGCAGTGAACAATCCTAACCTAAACACGTGTGTTAGCCAACACAAGAACAGGCAGAATCTCTTTGATAGGATTGGAACCAACAATTATTTGTACGCAATCTGTCATATTCCATAAGACCGTCAGGTTGACCAACCTAACACTAGATTTTTTTACACTATGCAGGCTAATTTTATAGCAAAAATACTTGTGTTACCTCTTTGGTCGTGCAATGAAAAAAAATATAAAACAATGCAATAAATGATTTTCATATTTTTTTCTGATCTAGAGCAGAAAAGTCCCGCTTTGTGCTGGGTATTTAGTGCGGTTATGATGAAATTAAAGCATAGTTGGAAGAAAAATTATTGATTTGACTGACTGACTGACTAACAGAGTGACAGACAACGCACAGCCTAAACCGTTGAAGTGTGTGTGTGTGTGTGTGTTTCGACATATTGAACTTTGGAATGACAAGGCGAGGGTTTTTTAATTTTTCTAAGTTGGTTAAGTTATGTAGATGTGTGTTAGTAAAACTCCAGTGAATGTTTCACATGTGCGGTGGTAAACAAATTGTATACATTTATTGAGCTGTGTAGGGTTGAGCCTATATGTATGAAGAAGTGAGTATTATGTTAAAGACACATACAATTAATATTGAAGTTTCATCGTACTACTCACAAACCAACCGAGAAGAAAAAAGCTCAAATATTAAAAGCCTGTTAAGAACCCAGGTTACTCAAAATGTGTGCTATTAACAAGGGTATACTCGTTACGACGCAGGCTCGTCGCTTCATAATAATAAATAACATAAACGGTGACCCGGTCAAAATGTATGCTTTGAAACCGGGCACCCCCGTGCGCGCGGGTTAGCCAACGGCAGAAATGATATTTACGAGTAGCTAACCTATACGACAGTGTGCCAAAATATTGCGATGAATTGGAACTGACATGCACAATCGGTAAATACTTCTGCATAATCTGATGTACAGTCTAGGTAACAAATAAGTACATCCTTTTTAACATCGGTTACTCAGTAATTCTGGCGGCAGGCCACTCCATTATTCTGGTAGGAACGACGAGAGAATTATCGTGTAACCATAACAGACTGACGGAATGATAGCCCGGTCTTGTGAAAATTAAATATAAATAAAACCTATTCGCCAATCCGTTGCGAATGACAGAAAACCAGAACGACGGACTGAACTGATGTTTTCACTTTGTCACAAAAAAGGAAATCGAAAAATTGAATTCATTTTTATGACCTTGACTGTACGTTTCACGTTTTGGGGAGGCGTGGAGGTACGCGACCCCGCCGCCTGATCCACGCATCGTACTCCAAGATACAGGCTGATAACAAAACGAGGTAAGACAATCTATTATTTATGTAAACTACCTCCAACCGAATTTTTATTGACCTCCGAAATTGATTATTTAATAACGCACAAAATTACAACAGGTCGGTTAAGATCCAAACGAATTTGATAACAGTCATCTCTTCATCTTCTATACCTACTAATATTATAAATGCCAAAATCTATGAGTACCTATGTGCTGAACGGATATGAATTTACCTATTTATATAGGTAATTTATGCAGGTGAACGACTCGAATAACACATAGGTTAAGTACTTTTATCCCGATATTCCCACAGGACTGGGCTAAACTTCCGATATTTTAAACGTTAAGCTTTGAAATGTAATTTGACATGGGTGTTTTTATGAAATTTAAATGTAGACAACGTTATAATTTTTGGAATTTCCCAGCCCCAGATCTAATGGTTTACCTACTCGAGCGAAGCTGCGCATAAATACTAGTAAGTACATTCATATACTTAAGGAGTAAACAATGTATAATATAGTGAATGCGTGCTGCGGCACCGACTTCAGACTGGTAGAAATTTATTTTCATGGTTTTTTGTAGTCAGTTAAATTTGTTGTTATAATTTTTTTTTCACGCTTTTTAGTGTAAGTTACCTAAGATATAATAGTTTAATGTCAACTGCTTGTCACATTTTACAAAAGATTGCATTTTCCGATGCAGAGACGTTAATTATTTAGGAGTCCTGGTGCTTCACCACCCGTTCCATTTTACCATATGCATTACGAGAAGCATAAATTGCTTAGCAACTGCGTTAAAGTAATTGAAATTCAACCCGTGAAATACTTGTTATTGAGTAGTATGATTTTCAAGAGCAAATGCACGAGTTACTACTAAATATATCTAATTTACCATAGGTGTCCCTACAATATTTGAAGAGTTCCCTTGGTTTCCTTAAGATCCAATTATCAGATCCTAATTTGGTGCTTATGGAACCTAATTGAAAGCGTTCCTAGACGAACGCAAAAAAAAAACAAATCGGTTCGTAAGCGACGGATTTCTGAGGTAACCAACATAAAAAACTTCAACCGAATTGATAACCTCCTCCTTTTTGAAGTCGGTTAAAAATATTTCTCACTTAAAAGTTTTGCTCACACAGTGTCGAGATGCCCAAAAATAATTCTCTCTTAAAAGTTTTGGTCACAGTGTCGAGATGTCCAAAAATAATTCTCGCTTAAAAGTTTTGCTCACACAGTGTCGAGATGTCCACAATCTGACTTTTTTGAGTCGCTTTACGAGCTTTACCGACTAATTCTAAGTTTTAAGGGTTCCTTAGCCAAAATGGCAAAAACAACAGTTTCGCCATGTCGGTCTGTCTGTCTGTCTGTCCGTCCGCGGCTTTGCTCAGGGAGTGCTAGAAGCTGTAATTTTGCACGAATATATATGTAAACTACCTACTTATGCGGACAAAATGGTACAATTTATAATAAAAAAAAACCTCCCATAGACGTCAAGTGGGGGTGCTTTTTTCACATCCAATCTTGTAGTGTGGGGTATCTTTGGATAGGTCTCTTAAAACCATTAGGGGGTTGCTAAAACGATTTTTCGATTCAGTGTATAGTTTGCGAAATATTCAACTTTAAAGTGCAAATTTTCATTAAAATCGAGCGTCCCCCCCTCTCTAAAATCTAAACCAGTAAGTGGAAAAATTTGAAAAAATTCAGGATGGTAGTATGTATATCAATTACAAGAAAAACTATAACGGCTAAGTTTGCTTGAGAGTTATTAGTAGTTTAAGAGTAAATATCAGCCTAAGGTATAAAATATACCTAAACTTGGAATATTCAGTACAAAATATGAAATCCTTACAAAAATATTACTTAATTTTTTCGTAAAGGCTACGGAACCCTATTTCGGGCGTGTCCGACACGCTCTTGGCCGGTTTTTGTTTTTCATGCAAGACACCATGCTGCTTCGCTATCCATGTATCTATACGTATTGAAAAAAACAATGGTCAAATTGCAAGTCGGATAACACGGTATCGAACTTGTTAAATGTACAGTCGAGGAAACTGAATCATGTACAGTCACCAGCATTAATATCTGCCACAGCGGAGCGTGCAAAAATATCTGACACGTCCTTCCGATAGAGTCGTATCAGATATTTATGCACGCTTGTTGTGTCAGATATTGGTGCTGGTGACTGTACCAGGGTGGAAACTTTTCAAAACCAATTAAGAATTTTTAGTTTTATTTTAATTGAATACGAGTTTTATCCTATTTATATTTGGTATTTTCTTAATACGAGTATTTCTTATTAAAGTCAAATGTGGAAGTTAAGGTACGTAAAATATCTACACCTAAACTGACAGATCCTAGGCGGATACACCTACATACAAATACAAAATACAAGAGTTAGGTATAACTGGATATTAAAGAAGACAAGAGTATTACATTGTTTTAAAACAGTCCTGTATAAAGACCAAGTATTATCACCAAGTTACTAGATGGTAATTATCTAGATGTTCCGTAGTAACAAATCATCTATGTCACGAAAGTATAATAAAATGTATGTCAGATCTACGTTACATAACACGCTTTAAATTTACATCCCGAAGCAAATAAACGTTATCTTTGTTACTATATTTCAGCGAAGTAGGCTAATACAGGTTAAATAGAAAATACCGTTAAGTGGCATCTTAAGCGGAGAATCGTAATTCAACTCAATTATAGATAATCGAGCATCGTTTTTTTTTAATTAGGATAGATTGGGCGACTAAAAAGATGAAGGTGATAGCTATCCAAAGTAGCTATCCCATCCCATGAATTCACTATGGATTATCCACCATTTATTATTTTATGTGACGGAGTCCGTTGAAGGTAGGTACGGATGCACGCAATGCGGATTTTTTGCCCCACAGAAAGAGATAAAGGCCTGTGAAAAAAATGCACGCTACTCAGCCACAGTTGGCCTATTTTTATATTTTAACGAACAAAATAATCAAAGTGTACGAAACATAAAGTTACGAAATATGACAATATTATGGGTTTATAAGCACGAACGGTTTGAACATTAATTTGTTCGCTCTGTTTAATAAACAATAAAACATTGTCAATAAAAAACAGCTAAATAATGCAGCCTTTTTTCGACCTAATAATTCCGATATAATATAATATTATTTTTTAAATGTTACTTTTAAGTTGGGGAGTGGTATTGACACAATAACGATGGCGTGGTTTTTACAATAATTGAAAAAATTAAAACTACTGCCTGGCTGCCTTAACATTAAATAACAAGATGGAGTTCCGTAGCCATTACGAAAAAATCAATTTTTTTTAAGGATTTCGTGTTGTGTACGGAATCTTCCAAGTTTAGGTATGTTTTATACCTTATGCTGCTATTTACTCTTAAACTACTAATAATTCTCAAGCAATCTTAGCCGCGTCGTGAAAGTTGCGGGAAACCGGTGGATGCAGGTGGCGAGTTGTGGTTCATTGTGGCGTTCTAAGGGGAAGGTATTTGTTCAGCAGAGGACGTCTTCCGGATGATGATGATGAATCTTAACCGCTATAATTTTCTTTCTTTGAATAAACTTTAAAGTGTAATAAGAATGAAAAGAAAACGAATTATTTTTAAAAGTCGCTGAACTAATGTTGTTGAGTTTTACGAGTACGACCTACGTTTTAATTATTTGCCCGTGTTACAGGCCACAGCCGGTAAAACTGACATTAATTTTGTGTCTGCTTGCGGGGAAAGTGGACAGACACTATTACCAGCTTTATCTACATCGATCATACTGATTTTGATTCGAGTCAAAACCTAATTTTAAGTGACACAAAGATTGTAGTACCCTACTAGGTTAAGGGTTACGGTTTTTTAGGTTATTTTACAATGTATTGTAATTTAATGAAATAAATAAAGATAACCAATGCCTTTACCATAAGTAAGTACATGTAATTAGGGACTATTGCACTGTTGATTACAATCTTTGAGGTAAGTTAGCTGAACAATAGGTTTAAACGTACTGGAACTGTACGCTTAATTAGTTAAATAACAATGCTAACTGTTAGAGCGTTATAATATATTAAGTATATTCCTTAGCGTTACCTAATTCTAAACTCTCATTCCAACAGAAAACACCTACCAATGTCTGTGATTAGCTAGTGGGATACATGCTGAAATTGTACGCGTCAAGACGTGTTCCTTCTTGACGTTTACAGCTGATAATATAACTGATATGTTCATTTTCATTAACCGTGACGTAACAGCGCGTTCATAATCACTATATATTAGAATAGCAGCGAAGCGTCAGGCCTCGTGGGCAGACGTGCTCCATACACCGTCTAAAGTTCGTGTGTTTGTAAATCCGGGAGACATACATACACACGAAGTATAGTATTAATAATAACAAAAGATAATGAAGTTATTCAGTGCTGTGTCATAATAATATTTCAAATATATTAAATATACCAAATAATAAAATTAAATTTCCAAAATGGCAAAGAAACAAAATAAAGTAGACGACCCTCCAAAGAAAATGGCAGATGCAACTTCATTCAAAGAACCTCCGGGATTGTTCTCCAGAATTTTATTTCTGTGGATGTTTCCTGCTTTCTACAATGGTAATCGCAGAGACCTCGAAGAGTGTGATTTAGTGGCAGCAAAAAGGATGTATGACTCTAAGGCGGTCGGAGACAAACTAGAGCGGTAGGTTACATAAAATATTTATTTGTTTTGATAATTGTAACAATCTAGTTCAGTTTATTTGTGGACTAAACCTTAGTAGGTAGATGAATCACGTCAAATGTTCACGCCACGAAATTAAAAATGAAACAAATAAAAACAAAAGCTAATAATGATACCTAATGCATGTTAAATTTTAAGACCAACATTAAGCATGATTTTTTTAACGCACTGCTGCTGTAAAGCGAAAATTTATTTAGGTTCCTAGTATATTTATCTTTTTTCGCTGGGTGCGCGATGACAGCACCACCTAGCGGTTACAATTACGGCGGACTTTGAAATATAAAATCGTTGGCTGTCATACGAAGTATAAGTAAACAAACAAATAGTTAAATGAAATATCGTATTCTATTTGATCATGTAAATCTATAGTGTCGATAATAACGTTGACCTTTTTTATTTCCCGTCTAAAATGGCACAATCAATTAATTTCAGGACACGGACTTTCTCATGACTGTCTTCACAAGAAGTAATAAATAAAATTAACAAATTAAATCGCATAACGCATTTTATATAATAAAATTATAAAGCAGACGATTACTTACGGCTGTAGTAATACACTTTATGTGTATTTTCAGTTAAACATGGCCAAATTAATTATAAAACTGGATTCCGAGCACACTATACTATACGACATCGCTTTCCAACCACAAACAACAATAAAAGGAAAACAATTAGTTTTGCCTCAATATGTCCAAGATGTAAAAGAAACTAAATGTGAAGATCACAAATAATTCATAATGAGCCACACCATTGAAGCTCGTGTAATTCGTCAAACTTCAGTGACATCGACGCCATACAAAACGTCTTTCTTGTGGAAATATAGAATTTGTGATCACTGTTTTTGCCATTGTTCTTGCAGTTAACACTACGCAGCAGGTTTCGTAACGCATATTTATTTATTTTTGCATTTCAATACACATTGCAATACACGAATCCGTAAATTTCACTAGTAATTAGGACAGTTGGTCCACCGAAGAATTCCTTGTTTAATTCGTGGTTCCCCCACCTCCTACTTTGCACCCCGCATGTCAGTTTTGATATCCGTTAACTTTAAGGGGAGAATCTACAGGTCAAATGAAGTTAATTTCTCTAAGCAGTTGTGTCTCTAAGACACTAGTGGCCTAACTCTTACTTTAACCCTTTACCATGCCCCGAAGAACCAGCGTGTCTTAATACGTACTTTATATGCTGTTGCAACCGTATTGAACGCCTTGTAAAAAATGTATTTATGAAAGTCGGAGATCTTCCTTTAAACCAGAAATAAATATGTGGGTTACGGTTATCCCATCGCCTGTCTAAGTAATGAACTGTCATACTAGATTTTGTCTTATTATATTCTTGATCAGGCCAAGGGATATATTCCACCCACATCTTATATCGGTTATAATAGTCAAGGTTTAACTCCAAATCTACTACGAAACATTATATCAATCACTGAAAACATTATTTTATGATCTTCATTCATGACACGCTTTAAAATCCAATAATATATCTTTAGCAGCCGTTTAAATCCACTTGACCAGTGATGTTAGTGGTTTGTTTACAAATTCGAACACTTTACTGAATTTAAGAAAAACACAAGCAGATATATCGAACCATTTTTTGTTATTTTCATGATTTTAATGATTGTAAGGTAATATAATCATATATTTTGCTAAATACTCCTGCGTCCTTGTGATAGGACAAGAATTAGGATGTGTGATGACTCTATCACATTGCCTGGCTAGAATTTTCCTGTGTGGGAACTATTCTTCCCATGGCCCGATTAGATTTTGGGTCTCTTTGGTACATGAATTCGTTCTAGGTTGAACACAAAAACTGTTTTATTACTTACGTGAGTTTTTATGACATGACAAGACAATTTACCGGGCCATGGGAAAAATAGCTCCCACACAGTTAAACTCTAATAAGGCCATGGGATAATGTCAAACCACATCCTAATTCTGGTCATACACAATAATGCATGAATATTTAGCAATCAAAAAATTGTTCGACCTATGTACTTCTGTTTCATAGAAATTATGGAAAGTGTTCGAATTTCTCCGTAGTTTACTGAAATTAGCGTTCAAGTGAATTTAAACGGCTGCCAAAGATATATTACGCAATGTAGAAGCGTGTTGTGAATGAAGATCATAAAATAATATTTTCAGGGATTGACAAAATATTTTGTAGGTGGTTTGGAGTTAAAACCTAACTACGGTTACCGATATAAGATGTGAGTGGAATATATCCCTTGACTTGGTAAAGGGTTAAAGGATAAGAATCAATAGTTACATTATTACACTCATGCTTTGATTTTGTCAGTTACGCTTTGACGTTTTTAGAAGAAAATCACACAGTGACAGCAAACCGGCCAGTATTAAATTATCGAAATAGTATGCTAACTCGCTAAAATATTTAACTGGCGCCTGTTGCAGTCGTAACTTTTAGGCTTTGCACAATAAAAAAGGGATTTAAAAACACAAACACAACCTGATTTACAACATAGAGTAATCGAATCTACTCTCGGTTCTGAGCAAACTACTTTCTGGTATTCAGTTATTTCATTAACACCTTGTATATATATTTGTTAATATATTTTTAAGAATATTTACAATATGTACCTAGTTATGTATTAGCATTGTGCTTCAATATTTATTTATTTTCCTTGAAGTATTTTAAGAAACCTACTTTAGGCAATTCAATATAATAAATACTGTGTGAAATATTAACAATTTATTGAATTAAAAGTTTGTATTTCTTTGTTCTCTCCGAGATAACTAGAACTAAATAGGATTAAGTTTTGTGTAAGTATTTATTTACTTACATGAATACCATTAAACTTAACTAATCGCGCACAATGAAAACGGTTTGTTTTTTTAAGTATATAAGTATATAATATGTTTCCGAGGAGTACAACAAATTTTTTGGGTGCGTTTTGGTCATATTTCAAGAGCCATAATTATTGAATAGTACCTATAACAACAAAAGATTTTTACAAGAAAAATATACTATTTGTGTAAATACTCGTATTAGTCCGAGCAGACCAAATATATGTAATGTTTTAAAAATAAGTACCAAGTAGTTAAGGACTTTGTCAAAGTATATAACAAAGCGCCTCAACTACGCGGAATATGAGCTTCACGAAGCTGAGGTCCTTGGAGTTTATCTTGTTTAAGACCGTACTTAAATCTTTTTTAGGGTTCCTAAGCCAAAATGGCAAAAATAGAACCCTTATAGTTTCGCCATGTCTGTCTGTCTGTCCGTCCGCGGCTTTGCTCAGGGACTATCAATGCTAGAAAGCTGTAATTTTGCACAAATATATGTGTAAACTATGCCAACAAAACGGTACAAAAAAAAACCAGCACATACCTATTCAATTTATTAAAATCAGAATATTTTAGCAGACTTAGTTTGACTGAGCTCCCTGTAAAGGTATGCCATTAAAATAGTTATTTGATTACAAATTAAGCCATTGACGTTAAAAAATCGTGAAAAACATTTACAGGTATGTTCAATCGTAAGCTAATCCAAAAATGTGCTGGAATATTTCCGATTAACTTTAAATCTAATGTGAAAGGTCATTTATTAAGATTAAGATTTTTTTATGTTGGAGAAATCAAAGGAATGAGATTTTTCGATTTCCCATACGTATCTATATGTTAAAACATCTTGTACATTGTGTACGTACAATATGAAAATGAACACGTTAAACAATAAAACTTTATGGCACGCTTTTATTAGACACGAATCCAGGAATATAAAGTTTATTTTACTATGACTTATTCTTCCAATTGATTTCTTGTATGATAATGATTTTTGTGATAATATAAAAACACCATGTGCGAGCAATAATATCTCTTATTTCAAGCGCCGTAAATATATGAATTAACCTTCAGATAATTATCAAAGACCAGACAAGTGTGAGTTAAACTCGCGTGGCCTGGAGTGTTCCGTACTTTCCTAGACATTACAAAAAATGTCTAATGTTACCATATACTTCTTATAGGTTATTTTCTAATTTACAGGTATAAGGCCTATCACTTTCGAAGATGGTTATTTAGCGCCTATTTTGTTGAATAACTTCGAAACTGTTATCTAAAATTATAAAACATACACTAAGGGGCTGTTTCACCATCCATTGATTAGCGTTAACCGACGGTTAAATGTGATGTCTATTCGGATAAAACAAATAGAGACGGCATCACACCTAACCACTAGTTAACACTAATCAATGGATGGTGAAACAGCCCCTAAATGACTATTAATAAATAGTACTTAATAACGTCCTTAACGTCCACTTGCAGGCATTTTAATCTATGTTTAAGTGGTCTTAAGTCCTGTCAGATTCATACAAGAACTGTCAGTTTAAGCCTTAAATCGAGATTTAAAAAAGTTTATATAGTTGCTGTTTATCCGTGGTTTAGCCCACTGCTTATATTTATTTTATACATGTATTATATGTACGTTTGCTTAAATACTATATGTGTAAATGTATTTTTGTTGCTTTTTAATTTTTTAATGTGCTGCGGAACATGCACAATCTGCTGTAATGTAGTTCTTACTTACTTCTTTCGGTTGAAAAAGGTTGCCTGGAAAAGATCGATCTCAAGCGAGAAAGCCACCTATTGCTTACTTTGTAATTTTTTTCTTCGTGAACGAGTTGTGGTGTACAATAAAGAGTCATTGTATTGCATTGAAAACCTTGTTCTATTCTATTATGTCTTTTGTCTATCAATTTTTGTTTTCTTAATGCATCGCAAATGTCCTGCCCACCGTATTAAGAGTTTTTGTTTTGGTCACGATATCATCTATTTCCGTTATATTGTGGCTCCAAGGCTCTGACATTATTATCAATTTTTGTTTTTGTTACTTATAGTGATTTGTCCAAATCTAGCCTCCTTATGTTTTATATACTTAATAACATATTTTTTTACAAGAGCAAGGGACAATAAAGTAATACTTAGTCCCACTAATATAATAAATGCGAAAGTTTGTAAGTCTGTTTGCTTGTTTGTTACTTCATCGCGTCTAAGCGACTGAACCGATTTAGAAAAAATATGGTATACAGATAGTTTGAGTCCCGGGAAAGGACATAGGATAGTTTTTATCCCGGAAAATTGCATAGTTCCCTCGGGGTAGTGAAAACCGAAAATTACGCGGACGGAGTCGCGGGTTACGGCTAGTACCTACCTAATAATTTCAACTTCACACTTAAATATTCTTGTTTCTGGGAAAACAGTTGTGACAGACTGCCGCACAGACGGACAACTAAATAATCTTGTAAGGGTTTCGTTTTTATTTTTAATGTACTGAACACTAAAAACAATAAAATGAAAAATATGTAGGTACCTACTTAGACTTAGATAAAGCGGGCGTGACATTAAAATCGATAGATAACGTAGTGATATCGTTCGTTGATTACTACATTCGTTTTTATAGTAAGATAAACGTCCGAGTGCTCGATACGCTAATGTCCAATAAAGGACACCCTTCAGTCACCGTATAATTTGAAATGGCAACTATTGTTACTGTGACGCTGACGAGCACCGTCCCTGATACGTTTACCTTATCAATACTTGCTACGTACTTCATTGTTACGATGCCAACTTTGCTATTCGCTATTTAACTTAGCTATGCTTTGAGTTTCTTTGCGCGATAGAATCCGGATTACGGAAATTCGCCGAAAAACTAGTCACCGACATATCTCGAACAATATGCAAGTTGAAGTGGCAATGGGCGGGTCACATCCCTCGAAGGACAGATAACCGTTGGGGGAGAAAAGTCTTTGAGTCACCACGAACCGGAAGACGAAGCGTTGGCAGGCCTTCCACTAGGTGGACTGACGACATCGTGAGAGTTGGCGGCAGTTGATGGATGCAAGTGGCGAGTTGTCGTTCTTTGTGACGATCTAAGGGGAAGGCCTTTGTTCAGAATTGGACGTCTTCCGGCTGATGATGATGATGATGATTCAAGCGAATAAGTTAAATATTTCATCGACTCACTACACGTACGAGTATGTAATATTTGGGATTTCAGCGTTGGAGGAGTACCGACGAAAGTAGAGAAGAATACCGGGTGTTTTTTTTTATTCGACTGGATCGCAAACGAGCAAGTGGATCTCCTGATGGTAAGAGATCACCACCGCCCATAAACATCTGTGACACCAGGGGTATTGTAGATGCGTTGTCAACCTAGAGGCCTAAGAAATATACCTAAAATTTGAAGATTCCGTATAAAATACGAAATCCTTAGAAAAATATTACTTATTTTTTTCATAATGGCTACGGAACCCTATTTTGGGCGTGTCCGACACGCTCTTGGCCGGTTCTTTCATAATGTTATTAGATAAGGCCGAGCTTCCTTGCAGTTTTATTAGCTTTAGTAAGTAAAATGTGTGAGTATTTTCGACCCAATACATTTTGATTAAAATTTTTGATAGGATCCCAAGACTAACAAAAGTAAGGAAGTTTTAAAAGTTGGTTCGAAAAAAGAGTTAGTCACTGTAGCAATTAGTCTTCGGTCACTTTATGTTTTTTTTTGTAACAGTTGGGTTAGCGTTAGGTACGTCTTTTTTATAACAAGTCATATGACCCTGTTACTCAACTTCACATAAAAAAACAGCCAATTATCTCAATTATTGCAGTCAGTATGAGCAAACAAATCTCAGTGGTCGCATTTTAGTAGAAAATTAGAAAAAAGCCTATAAATCCTAAACTACGAAAAATCACGGAACATAAATGGGGGTGATTCGGGATGACTTTGAGGTCCTCTAGCTCTGGACTATCGCTTGAGTCTACTTCCTGGGACACCTAGAGTTAGAATTTCGTGGGTACAGTTAATCACGTCAATCCGTCGCTCCGTTTCGACGTGAAAGACGGACAAACATACGAGTACATACAAACACACACACTTTCACATTTATAATATTAAGTATGGATAATCTTACAACTTATAAGTACAAATGTTAAAAATATCATATTGTTGCAGAACATGGAAAACCGAACAATTGAACGCAAAAGTAGCTGGCAGAAAGCCGTCATTTTCAAAAGCTCTTATAAGTGCTTTCGGATGGTCCTTCATACCCGGTGGAATCTTGCAATTTTGTGGAGTCGCATTAAGGTTTGCAGTAAATTGTAAATATCCTAGTGCGAATATAATCCTGTTTACAAGATATATCAACTTTATTGTGCCCTGGGAGCGAAATGCTTGCTGATTTTGCAAACTTTTTTGACGTTTCTCAGCAAATCAGTAAAATTGCAATCTACACTTATTGGTTTTGGAACCGGAATTTATTATTTTTGTTTGATGTATTATAATATGTATAAGTTCTTTAAAACTTGATTTGACTGACATAAAGCTTTTAATAGTAATAGTGACTAGACCTTTGTCTACCCTGCATTTTGTTTTTTGTAAACTTTTTGTACTGATTGAGGTGTTCAATAAAGAATGATGTATTGTATTGTGAAACGTTCATATTTCAACAGAACAGTGAGTCCGCTCCTTTTCGCGGAGCTCCTATCGTACTGGCAAGTGGACTCGACCATGCCCGCCCAGACCGCCGCCTACTACGCAGCTGGCATGATCATGACTAACTGGCTGGCAGCTTTTTTGAACCATCACGGAAATCTTTTCTGCCAACAGTTTGGAATGAAACTCAGAATTGCTACGAGTTCATTGATGTTCAGAAAGGTCGGTTACGATAATGTTTTTTCTCAAACATGACATGAAATATTGACGTTGTGTTACAAGTAATAGGCCGGGAAGTATCGCGCTGCGCGCGGTCACTCTAGCGGCCTGCAAAGAGATTTCATACAAATTTCCCGCCCTCGGCCGGCAATGCGACCGTCTTTTGTTTCAACGTGAGCTACGGCACGGCGCGCGCCCGCCGCCAGCACCACCGCCCTTGTCCGCCGCGCCAGCAGCCAGCGTAACACGCGCGCTCACAACACGGCGACGAGAATAGCGTCCCGCCAGCTTCATTTCTTGTTTTTTTATTTTTATTTCATGTCATGTTTGAGAAAAGCACTATACAAGCCTCGGCCGGAACGCGGGGTTGACACCCTCTACAGTAATGCACTATTATAGCCCTTAAATAAGTAATTTAATTAGGTAAACATCAACATCTGCACATATTTTTAGCACGCTTATATTAATCATCATTCCATGCTTATAGATATATATTAGCTTCACTTGTACTATCAATCCACGTATTACATATATTTACATATGTACGGAACCTTTGAACTTGATTTTCACCCACTTTTACCAGTATAGTTTTAACACGAAACTAGGCAATAGTGCTTGGTTTGATACCAATAAAATAATATAATACTATCGTGCTGTTTTGATGATTGAGCCGAAAGCTGGCCCTATACCATGAAGTGCAAAACTCGAACTTTGTATGTTGCCGTCCCGCTAACGCTTATGTCATTTAATACGCGAGTGAAAGGGACGGTGCGATACGAACTTCGATTTGCGAGTTTCGTTGTAGCCCCTCTGGACACTGGAACTCCAAGTCAGAACAACGTGGCCTAGGCGAGTTGTCTTAGGGTCTACCAATAATGATATTCAGGGTCTGATTATGGGTCTGGAGTGACTACTCCCAGGAAGGTTTACCATTAAAGCGTATTTTTTAGTTGTTGACGGTGGTACTTAACTAAAATTTATCGACAAGTATTTATTCTAAAGTATAAATATCAATTCATGAGATCGACCGCTCAAAATGTTACAAAATTCGTAAACAAACAAATACGTATACTCAGTCAGAGGCACAAAATTTGGTCCACTCTACATACATACAAAGTTATCTATTAAGTATTACTTACTGCATACATTTTAGGGCCAGATTTTTTGCCGCTCAGTACATTATATTAAATAGGGTATTAGTGGTAGGGTATTAAATATCAGATAATCATCATATTTTTCTTCTCCTCAGATAATGATTATGAACAACGGTGCACTCGGAGGAACGACGGTGGGGAAAGTAATCAATATACTTTCAAACGATTTGCTGCGGTTTGACATGGCATTTCTTTTTTTGCATTTCGTTTGGATAATACCTATACAGCTGATCGCGGTCAGCTACCTGGGGTTCATGCAAGCGGGGTACGCGGCACTGATCGGCCTGGCTGCTTTGCTCATTATAGCTATTCCAATACAAAGTATGTTTCTATAATCACTATTGGCTAATAAAAGGAACTGAGGTAATGCCGGATCGTTATGAAATAATAACTGTTTCAGGTGGCCTTAGCCGGCTCATCGCCAAGGTTCGGTTTCGTACAGCTGAAAAAACAGACGACAGAGTTAAAACTATGAGCGAAGTAATCAACGGCATACAGGTGAGTAAATAACTACACAGACGAGCAAAAATAAAGGTTCGTTTATTACATAGCTTATAGCGTCTTTTAATAGTACATTACTGTAGAGGCCGGGAACTATGGGGTTGCCGGCCAAGCAGATATAGGCGAGGCCGGATAGGGATGCGTGGCCGGCAACCCCAAGTTCCGGCCGAGGCTTGTTTCATGCTTTTCTCAAACATGACATAAAATAAAAAAAAAAAC
Organism: Choristoneura fumiferana; assembly: GCF_025370935.1. Classification (NCBI taxonomy): domain Eukaryota; kingdom Metazoa; phylum Arthropoda; class Insecta; order Lepidoptera; family Tortricidae; genus Choristoneura; species Choristoneura fumiferana. The sequence continues at coordinate 13,334,621 of NC_133472.1, forward strand.
AAGAAATCAAGCATGGCGTTACGTTAGTCTCGTCGCGCTGGCTGCTGGCGCGGCGGCTGCGGAGCGAGTGCGCGCGGCGGCTGCCGAGCACGTTGAAACAAAAGATGGTCGCATTGCCGGTCAGCGGCCTGCAAAGTTGTATGAAATATCTTTGCAGGCCGCTAGAGTGACCGCGGGCAGGCAGGCGAGCCGCAGCGTTGCAGAACAATACTTCTCGGCCTATTATTTGTAACACAACGGCAATATTTCTTGTCATGTTTGAGAAAATTATTTTTATGCAAAACATGTAGCTTTTTGCTAATAAATATAATAAATATATGAAATGAGAAAAACAGGGTTGGGTATAAAAGCAACATAACGCAATGGGCTGGACAAAAAACCTGAAAAATTGCATTGAGGTCATACCATGCCACAGACGTCAGGGACGGTGGCTTAACGGGGTCACGCCGTTGTGTCACCTAATAAGTTTTAAATATTATTGATCATATTATGTATGTTAGGCTGTAAGGTATTATTGTATGGGCCAAGTATCCCGAAATAAATGGATTTATTTATTATTTCCTACTTTTTGTTGGGTAGGTTAGTTATGACTCGAAGAAGCTATAACAGCGGGTTTTGTAGTTGTCATTTTTGTAACCGACCGACTCTTTATTTTTGCTCGTCAGTGTATACGTACTAAGAACGGTATTTTTCCGGAACTAATTACTAATTGATAGTACTTATTAGTAAAATTGTCTACTTAGGTATATCTAAACTAGCTTTAGCCCGCGACTTTGTCCGCGTGGAATTAGGTTATCGCGCGCTGTTCCCTCAGGAATTGTGCATTTTTCCGGGATAAAAAGTAGCTATGCTAAAAATCACGTCCATCCGTCGCTCCGTTTCGACGTGAAAGACGGACAAACATACAAACACACAAACACACACTTTCTTATTTATAACATTAAGTTTAAAGCGAGTTTCAGAGTTCCGTTGGCAAATGATTAGGTACACTTACACACAAAGATCGAAAAAAACCGGCCAAGAGCGTGTCGGACACGCCCAAAATAGGGTTCCGTAGCCATAACGAAAAATTGACTAATATTTTTCTAAGGATTTCGTATTTTATACGGAATCTTCCAAGTTTAGGTATATTTTATACCTTAGGCTGCTATTTACTCTTAAACTACTAATAATTCTCAAGCAAACTTAGCTTTTATAGTTTATCTTGAAAGTTTGATATACTGAATTTTTTCATTTTTTTCCATGAAAATTTGCACTTTAAAGTTGAATATTTTGCAAATAAATCACTGAATAGAAAAATCGTTTTAGCAACCCCTAATGATTATTAAAATACCTATCCAACGATAGCCCACACTCTAAGGTAGGATGAGAAAAAAAACACCCCCACTTTACGTCTATGGGAGGTACACTAAAAATTGATTTTGGAAATTTTTATTGTACCATTTTGTCGGAATAGTTTACATACATATTCGTGCAAAATTACAGCTTTCTAGCACTGATATTCCCTGAGCAAAGCCGTGGACGGACAGACAGACAGATAGACAGACATGGCGAAACTATAAGGGTTCCGTTTTTGCCATTTTGGCTCCGGAACCCTAAAAAGAGAACAAAATACTCAGCGCTGTTTATAAAGGGATCGCATTGTACATGATGTTTTGATAGATGTTTGATGGATGCAGGAGTTTTGCTTTCTTATTGTGTTGGTTATGATCACTTAACTTTTTTAATTTCCAGGTAATCAAAATGTATGCCTGGGAGATACCTTTCCAGAAAGTAGTAAGCGAAAAACGTCGCTTGGAGCTAGTACAAGTTCGGATTGCAACAATTTTGAAGACTGTTTTCCTTGGTTTCATGATGTTTACGGAGAGAACCGCTCTTTTTATTACTATCCTCGTGTTCATTTTGTATGGGAACACGCTATCGGCAAGTGTGGTAAGTAGGTATTATGTACTTATAAATATTTTACAAAGTACTTTATATACGTACAGTCAACTAAATTATTTTCACTATATTTCTACGAAAAGTGCACACTTACTTGTAGTCAATTACTTGCTGACTAAGACTGCGAGACACGGGTGTACTTGACTTGTTCTCTATCAATATAATTATTGACGACTTTCTAGTGATTGGGTAGTGTATACATATTTTAATACGTACAATGATCCACTTTTCTCAGTTTCTAAGTAAGTGCAAGTTTGTCACAATAATGAGTTGTTAATCCACATTGGGATGTATAATTACTTTTGGCTTACCTGTCATATTATATTAAGTCTCTATACCACATTTCTAGTCAGTTAATGTTAAAAAATCCCTTTTATTTCCTACATCGAGGGCATTTGTTCAAATCGCTTGTTAGTGCACCTCTATGACCTTCAAGAAATCTACATATTTGTCTAATTTTAAATCTCTAGCACCAGCAGTTTTAGCCGTGCGTTGTCTGTCAGTCAGTTATTCAGTAATATAACTATTTTATAAGTACCTACACTAGCGGACCCGGCAGACGTTGTCCTGCCCAGAGAAGCAGCACTGCATTAAATATGATAATATACCGACAGCATTGCCACCTGTCGGGTCCAACTGTCTTTTCAAACCATCCAGGAACCTATTGAAATATTCACACAAAATTTCATGAAAATCAGTCCAGCCGTTTAGGAGGAGTTAGGTGACAAACACACGTACAGAAGAATTATAATATAATATTATTAGAGATATAAGATAAATACGGTTCTGTAGGGCTACTACGAAACTCGAAACTCGAAGTTCCTATCGTACAGTCCCTCTCGCTCTCGTATTAAATAGCATAAGTGTCAGAGGGACCGCACCACACGAACTTTGAGTTTCGTAGTAGCCCTGCTGTTCTGTATATCACGTATCTGTGTGTGTATGTGTGTGTGAAACGCGAACGAATTCTTTTTTTAGTCACTTGACTAGCACTATTGCGCATCGATGATTTGCTGTGGACAACAGATGAAGGTACATACCTTGACAAGTTCGTATGTGACACTCGGTAGAACCATGTTGCAGTCAGTATTTGCCGCACTTATCTAAAAAAACTTGATAAGGGCAGCAGAGGCTCCCTGCGGCAGGGTCTACTGTCACACACTAACTTCTCAAGCGAACTGCATGATGGCTGTTTAGATCTACCCGCTGCAGCAGTTCATGAACGCGGCGCAGATTAACATAACGCTGGTGCTGCCTCTTCTGCTGGCCTTCACGGCGGAATTACGCGTCACACTCAAGAGAGTCGAGGAGTTCCTCTCAGTAGGTTAGTCACATTCACAGACCTTATATCGTGATAGACCTTAGAGTTTACCTACTACCTTGCGTGTAAAAAGCTAGATCCACAGTCAAAGTTTTGTCCGACCTAAATGCGCGATTTGTTTTGAAATTTGAAAATCGCCTTTGAATCGGTCCCGCGCGCCTTTGAATCGGTACCGTGCGGTCTTGATTTCCCATTACTAAATCTCGCTCGTGACGTCATCGTAGGTACGAAAAATTCGACACGCTAGGCTCTCAGAATACAGTTTGAAGCGCTCTTTTCGTCTATCTCGATATCAGGTCTGTGGTCACCAGGGGTCGGACAAAAAGTGCGGATGACGTAAAAATGACTCAATCTTGCACACAAGATGATGTTTTTATTTAAACGTCCGTGTGACATGTAGTAACAAAGTAGCATTAATGAAGTACCACACGCTGTGGCAGATATTAATTCTGGTGACTGTTCCTAATAAAATACGTCTGAACCGGGACACAAGTGATTCTGACATGGAGGCTCGTCAGTTTAAAAAACATAAGTAGTTACAGGTAAAAGAATAAAAAATAAAATGAAAAACCTTTCTTTTTTTAAGATTGGGAAAAAACCGCCAGTTATTTTGATTCGATCATTCGACCTAATACATGGCATTGCTGTTAAACTTTTTGTAAATAAACAGTTGCATTTGTAACTGTCAACTTATAAGCTTCAAAAAGTCAGCCGTTATCGCCGTTAAGAAACTACACTTTAAAAGTTAAGTGGTGGACTTATTTCCTTGGATTAAGGCCAGTACTACTTCCAAAAGTATTTTAAAAGTAAAAAAATCTTCAGTATTTAAGAATGATATATAAATGTTTATACCACTTTAGTCGTGGTGGCCTAGTGGTTTGACCTATTTGCCTCTCAATCAGATATTCGTGGGTTCAAGCAAGGAATTTATGTGCGAAATTACATTCAACATTTACCATGAGCTTTACGGTGAAGGAAACCATTGTGAGGAAGAGAAAAAATCTGCACACACCGGCGAAGAAATTTTATAGTGTGTGTGAAATTCCCAATCCGAACTGCCGAAGCCCTCTCATTCTGAGAGGAGGCCTGTGTCCTGCGATGGGATGCATACATATTCATATATATATGCCGAGATGATGATGATGACAGCAATTTAGAACAAAACATTTGAGCAGTTCAAAAGACATTGGAATTAATAGTCTCACCGCACTACGCACTGTGTTGCGTAAAACAAAATGAGGCGGCGGCCTCTTGTGCCTTTGCCAAAGCCAATATTTTTCCAGAGGACCGCGCAGACTTGGTGTCTGGCCAGACGACGGCGATGCAGCTCACATTCAAGACTCAGGCGGCTGCCCCCGCCGTAAGACCTCTGTCGTATCGACCCAAGAGCGACGACTTTGATGCCAATGGTAAATACAATCATAATACCTACATACAATCAAGTATTTGTAGTTGAAAAGCATGATAAATATTAGCTGGCACATTTCGATAACAGGACAAGAAAACGTTTCGTAAAAATTGCTATCATTTTTAAACATCTTATCATCAAACTTATAAACCCTGATGCTGTCATATTCACCTACTATTTATGGATCATGCGATACACTGATACACGCTTAGCGCTCGAGCTACATGAGTGGGATTAGTTTGATTGTTTATTACTTAAGGTGCTACTGACCTTTTTATAGTTATCTTATCTGACAAGTTCATTGATCATAGGCGCTGACATCGATTCGTAAAGAGAAATACTAGTACATTCTATTAAATTGAAGCTATTTTCTAGGCTTTGTTCCTCATGAGCGAAAGTTTCGCAGAAGCATATCACATCAGGATGACACTGTGATCGATATCCGCGACGTGAGCGCCAGTTGGACGAACGACCCCAATTTCCAGGCCCTTAAGAACATCACTTTACGCCTACGTAAAGGAAAGTTGTGTGCTATCATCGGCTCGGTCGGTTGTGGCAAGGTATGACATAAAACTTTACTTAACCTTTTGAGTCCTGACTTTTTTAACACATGTTAAGGTTATCAGCATACATTTCAGGGGAAATGTAGGGGGATACATAAATACTGCATATTAGAGGGATACATGTTTCTGTCAGGATCGGTGGATACCATATTTGTCACATTCTATGGCTACTTAATTATGGCATCCGCATTTTGTAAGATTAACTTGGATACATCTCTTTGTAGTTGACTGTACCTATATGGCTTAATTGTTATAATTCTTAAGTACTGATCTTTACTTTTAATAAATACAGCCTTAATTGTCAAAATTTGCTGCATATGCATGCCCTCCACCATATCAGAGTTTAGCCCGTATGAATAAAAATATAATGATCATCCTCAACTCTCAACTTTAATAAAAAATAGGTCACTTAAAGAATACAAGACAAAGTAGCTTCTTTACTGGACAGCGCATCTTTGCGCACTCAAGTTCATTTTATATTGTGCATAAAGCAATTTTGTTCGAGATGCTTCTGAATGGTCTTAGTTCTTATTAGTACCTAGAGTCAAAGCCATTTCAAATTGTAAAGGGGGATTCAATTACGTGGAGTGTTTGTTCAGCGAGCCATCGGGCACGAGCGGCAGGTGGCGCGCGGGCTTATCACGGGCCACGGCGAGTCCACGGCACGGGCCCGATTTGATCGAAAGTTGGTTCGCCGCCCACTGATAAAACCACTGCCATGAAAATATTCCTATTAACCACATTAAAAATATATATTTTCAACTAAAAAGTTATGGTATCAGCATTTTAGCATTACGTACGGAGTTAACCCGACCCGCCATTTATTTAAACGAAACGACCTAACGGCTTGCGGGTTGTTTGAATTTGAGCATTTTATGTGTTCATCTGGATGTTCATGTTAATGGGCGACCCTTAGCGGTTATGGCTTCGAGGTGTCCGCGACGCAACATAGCCACCTTGTTATGAAGTGTATGCATTAACAGCGCACTAAATATGCAGTGTTGTGTTTTATATTAATGATAATGTCTCATAACTCGTTGTACGCATCCTGGCATGTACCTCTTACATTTTTTGAAATTATCCCTACTTTTATTATTTATTTTTATTATATAATATTATAAATGCGAAAGTAACTCTGTCGGTCTGTCTGTCTGTTACGCTTTCACGTCGAAACCACTAAACCGATTTTGATGAAATTTGGTACAGAGATAGTTTGAATCCCAAGAATCAACATAGGGTACTTACCTTTTATTCCGGTAGAGAACGCCACCGCGCGATAACCTAGATCGGCGCAGACGAAGTCGTGGGCATAAGCTAGTACAGAATAAGTTTAGAAATTTACTATGAAATATTAGCCCTAACAAAAAATAAGCACAATGCTTTAAAGGTACGCAAAACAATTATAAAATGGAGTTGTTTACATTGGACAGGCTGACAATGCTACATATACATTATGAAGTGGGTACCCAAGTAAAACCTTTTGTTGGCTGCGACCACGATATTTATTCCGTACTTTTACTCGTACATTTGATATGTTTTTGTAAAATTGTTTTTAACTACAGTCTTCGTTCCTGCAACTGCTACTGAAGGAGCTGAACGCTTCGTCTGGAACCGTGTCAGTTTACGGCTCAATGTCATACGCGTGCCAGGAGGCGTGGTTGTTCCCGGCGACTGTGCGGGAGAACATACTGTTTGGCTTGCCCTTCATACCGAGCAAGTATAAAAACGTAAGTTTTTTTTAAATCTAGAGTGCACACTCATAAACATTCGTAAAATATTAAACATAGTCAGTTATAGCAAGTCAGTTATAGAAGCTTTAATGTACAAAAAACTTGTTAGTTTTTCAAGTCAAATAATCAAGTGAATGTCATCCACTTCTAGTGGTCGAATTGTAATATATGTCCCACGTAGGTGGCATGCAAGTCCAGTGAATGATAATGAATGATTGTCAGCTAAAAGGATTAAACTTTTTTTAAAACAGTGACTTAATATATATCAGTAATCAAACAATTTCCAACCACAGCTTGAAATGAAATACATATATATTTTTTTATTCGACTGTATGGCAATACATATAATAAAGCTGAAGAGGGTCGAAAGTCTGGACATGGAAGATATAGTTTATCCATAAATGATAAAGTTTATCCAGCGCCTGTATACAGTAAATATATACATATAACATAAATATCTACAACTATAAAATTATTGAACTGATAAACTATTTTGCATTATTATTAAACTAAGTTAGGCAAGTTCCCACTCGCTGTACGCCTGTTATAAAATTAATAGTTATTGTTATTGTTGAACAAGTCTGTAAAGTTACTATTTGGCGCGGGAGTTTTTATTGAAACACGAGCAAGCGAGTACTTCCGGATTGCCCCACGAGCAAAAGCGACTGGTTCAACAGAATAATCTTGAGCATAGCCGATGGTGTCACGGCAAGAGACACTAAACAACTGTACTGCCAAGCGAATCGTGCAATATTTTACCTCAATACAGTGAGAAAAACAATATACATAATAGGTTGATAACCTCATTACTGAAAACATTATTTTTCTATCAAGAAAAAGTGAAGTGTATCACAGCTCATCGTCACATTCGAATTTCAGAAACTGTTTCTACACTAGCGGGAAAAATACGTATCCACTTAGATTTTAGAAGGACAAAGAAAGACTTTTCGAGCTAGAGAGGTAAAAATAGTTTTTTTCAGGTGTGTAAGGTGTGCGCGTTAGAGAAAGACTTCAAACAGTTTCCCTTCGGGGACCAGACCCTGGTGGGCGAGCGCGGAGTGTCACTATCGGGAGGACAGCGCGCGCGGATCAACCTCGCACGTGCTGTGTACCGAGAGGTAAGGTCCAAGATTAAACACAGCATACACATACAAGAAACTTTACAAAATACGTCATTTTAGAGGGCACATTCGTAAACGATAGTAACCTTTTTCTGCTGCAATGAAAACTGCCTCTGAACTGGAGAAGCCACCAATGAGATCTTTGCCCCAGTAGGTTTTCGTGTAAAATCATGTCCATTTTTAAAGTGCGCGTAATGTGCAATATTGTGTTAGCCCATTTCAATGGGAATTATTTAATAAAATAATTATTTATTTATTTAAACTGAACCGATTATTATATTTACTATGTAATACATAGAACAAACTGCCAAACATAAATAGTAATTTATTTAGTTTTAGGTTTTATTTTTATTTTATTATATAAAATAATTTATATTGGATATTTTTGCCTATATACATGCCGCTACAAATACATACTTTTGTATTATTTTCAATGTGTTTTAGTTTCAATATGATTTAGGAAATATAACTTCTAACAGGAATACCGTAAAGATAGTTCAAAAATAGGGAAGACAAAATTTCGAGTTGGACCCCAGAAATTTATATATTATTGGTATAAAGAAAATATTGTGCTTGTCATCATCGTGATCGTTAATTGGACACAAAAAGATACGTGATCATGCAACACGCTGCATCTGATACATAACGATATAATTACATTAGGTACACCGCGTGTCTAAAACCTCATGAGTTAAATTAGGTGCCCCTTATTTTGCATAACATTAATTGTCCTAATATGAATTCGCATAACCGATTTGGCATAACATAATTGTGCATAAGAGCGAACTTGCATAATTATAAAGAAGCATAACACTTATTTAGCAAAATAATGAATTAGCATAATTTAAATATGCTTAACAGTATTAACTATAATTTAAACTGTTATAAAAAGAAAGCTCTTCAGGGCAAAACCGACTCGATTAGGTTAGGTTCAGAAGGCTAAGGCAGGAACGAAGCGTATGTTAGGTATTTTTTTATAATAGCCCAATAATAGATATTTTCACATAGTACTTCACTTCTCAGATCTAATGGAATTGAGTAAATAAAACATAAATCATTTTACTTTTAGAAATAATTTTTAACTTAATGCAACACTTTATTGTTTGGCAAATAAATTTTTCAATAAGATAATCATTTTATGTTTTGCTCTTTTATACTTATGCAAAGTAAAGTTATGCTAATTAAATTTATGCCAACTTATCGTTATGCCAATCCTCATTATGCGCATTTACATTATGCGTATTCAGTTATGCAAACTATTGTTATGCGACTTATGCGAATTAATTATTATGCGAAATAACGTTAAGCCAATTTCAATTAGGATACTTAATTTTATGCGAATGAATAGAGAACCAGTTAAATTAAATATCAAGTGAGCGTTCATACTTAGAATACGCATGCTCGATGCGATACGCTTGATCTTAAAACGCTAAGATGACATGAATGTGGTCCCACCCTTAGGCTTAAATTGCTTTTGTGTTTGTCGGTGCAACCCGTCGTCTGCTGTTATTGTCGAAAACAAATGGACTTCAATCACTATGCATGGGATTTCAGAGTGGATAAAATCATTCGCCAGATTAAGCGACCTCTTGGAAAAATAGAGGGATGGTATTTACGAGTAGTTACTCAAGTAATTAGAACTTTAATGAAGATTTTTTTGCCATATATGTAATCAGCGACAAAAAATTTGGCCCACTAGCTCTACATACAAAATAACCTACGGGTGTACATCTGCATACATTTGAGGGTCAGATTTTATGCCTCTCAGTATACGAGTATTTTAGAAATATTTCAGAAAGGACAAAATTACAGAATTACTAAGTGAGATAAGTTCAACAAACATTACGCCATGTAATCAGATTATATTGCTGTAGGTACATTAGTATGTATACTATAGATTTTTCTGTTTGGCATGGACGCCGTTTCAAAGCTGGAAGCATCGTTTCAAAGGTTATGCTGGCATTAACAGGTAGCTATTTTTAAAATGGGTCTAGAGTGCGCTACAAACGATCCGAACATAAAAAATGCAAGAAGTGCTGCGGCCTGCGCGTAGGCGTCCCGTTGATGCCGTGGTTACTATATCTTCAGGAGTTCTCGCGTTCTTTATAAAGAACAAATTAACACTAAAAATAACGGCGAATGTACTTCATAAAGAACAAAATGTTAATTGAAAAGAATTTTAATATCCAAAATAACAAAGCTAAGGAAGGGAAGGTTAGGTACACTCAGGTCATATGTAATACATTTGTTAATAAAAGTTAGGAGTAGTACTTAGGTACTAAATAAATTATATGAACCTGTTCCATTATTATAAAATATTTAAGTACAAGAAATTCACCAGTCCCACTGTCTGTGCGAAATCAAATTTTGATAGAACCTTTTAACCGCCAATACGTTTTCATTCATACGTGCCCGTATCGCCACCTACACCGAAACTATATGAAATTTTGTCTTAATTATAAGACTGCGGCGAAATGAGCTGGATATTTTTTGTCTTATAATTCAGACAAGGCGGTTAAAGGGTTAAAGGCCCACGTTCTAGTTGTCGGATTGAATATAAGTTAAATGTATACATTTACAATTAACAAAAAGTAGTATTAGCAAAAAAAAATTGTTAATAATAATTTTATAACAAAAACTTATTTAGATGGTAACCTTTTTACTACTTTAAGATGCGGTCTCTGTTACACTTATGAAATTAAATTGTAAGCTCTGCGCTGATTTGCCAATGCAGTAATTTAACCTTAGCGCAAGAAGCGCTATACTTACTTAGCTTCATGCTGATTGTTTGAAATGTCTTTGATTATGATTGGTTATTTGGAGTCTTTTTGTATTTTTTATTTCAACTCCAAATTTGTTACTTTTACGGGTATCCCGTGAAACCATATCGAAAATACAAACTGAGACATGGATGCACAGAAAAACCAGAAAAAGAGACCAGCGCTGGGAATCGAACCCAGGTCCTCAGCAATCCGTGCTGCGTGCTATAACCCCTACACCACCGCTGGACAGGAATTTAGACACGAATTTTTCCTATGCATACATATCTCAGGTTGCTTATTTCTACTACGCTACTTATGCAGCAGCACTAGCGACATCTATGTTTTTCGCTCTCATCGAGAGACGTCACATTCTATCGGAACCAACCGCTCACCCAGACAAGAGATGTCGCTACTAAGCAATCAAATTATGATTGGTTATTTGGAGTCTTTTTGTATTTTTTATTTCAACTCCAAATTTGTTACTTTTACGGGTATCCCGTGAAACCATATCGAAAATACAAACTGAGACATGGATAACACACACACATAAGTAACAAATTTGGAGTTGAAATAAAAAATACAAAAAGACTCCAAATAACCAATCATAATTTGATTACTTAGTAGCGACATCTCTTGTCTGGGTGAGCGGTTGGTTCCGATAGAATGTGACGTCTCTCGATGAGAGCGAAAAACATAGATGTCGCTAGTGCTGCTGCATAAGTAGCGTAGTAGAAATAAGCAACCTGAGATATGTATGCATAGGAAAAATTCGTGTCTAAATTCCTGTCCAGCGGTGGTGTAGGGGTTATAGCACGCAGCACGGATTGCTGAGGACCTGGGTTCGATTCCCAGCGCTGGTCTCTTTTTCTGGTTTTTCTGTGCATCCATGTCTCAGTTTGTATTTTCGATATGGTTTCACGGGATACCCGTAAAAGTAACAAATTTGGAGTTGAAATAAAAAATACAAAAAGACTCCAAATAACCAATCATAATTTGATTGCTTAGTAGCGACATCTCTTGTCTGGGTGAGCGGTTGGTTCCGATAGAATGTGACGTCTCTCGATGAGAGCGAAAAACATAGATGTCGCTAGTGCTGCTGCATAAGTAGCGTAGTAGAAATAAGCAACCTGAGATATGTATGCATAGGAAAAATTCGTGTCTAAATTCCTGTCCAGCGGTGGTGTAGGGGTTATAGCACGCAGCACGGATTGCTGAGGACCTGGGTTCGATTCCCAGCGCTGGTCTCTTTTCCTGGTTTTTCTGTGCATCCATGTCTCAGTTTGTATTTTCGATATGTCTTTGATTGTCATATGTTTTTTCAAGGCTGATATATATCTCCTGGACGACCCATTATCAGCGGTGGACGCCAACGTCGGCCGGCAACTGTTCGAGGGCTGCATCAACGGGTACCTGCGCGGACGCACGCGCGTGCTCGTCACGCATCAGATTCACTTCCTTAAGGCTGCTGACTACATCGTCAGCTTAAACGAGGTGAGAAAGCAGCTTGCTTTGTACGGAAACGATGCACGATGTGGCGAATATAAATCCGTTACACACCTCTATGTACAACCACCAGGCATAGCGAGTGGGTCCACCTTTATGGTGTTAATATTATGTTTGTTCGAACAAAGCTTGTATTATTTAACAAGTTTGTACTTAACACTTTTTTGTAATTTTGTTTTATTTCCTTTTTGTACAATAAAGAGTATAAACAAACAAACAAACAAACAAAGCGCTTTGCTTCCCTACTTATTTAAAAGTACGAACTGCTAAGGATTGGAATTTGGTTCCGTCGTGTGTTTTTTCAGTCACGCTTGGCTGTTTGTTTTTGCATTTTCAATCACTCCTATTTGAAGCAATTTTTTTGGTCGTTACGATCAGAATTGCATTTTGAAACATGTAGGTTTTTTTCAGGGTCGAGTAGAAGACATGGGCACATTCGACGAATTGTTGACATCGGGCAAAGACTTTGTAAAACTATTGTCCTCAGGAGACGAAACCAAAGATAAGGACTCGCTTAGTGTCAATTCAGTAAGTTTCAGTGACTTTTAATTATAATTGAGCATAATAAATTTTTAAAAAATGGACAACTTACCCCAATTGATCTAGTCCCAAACTAAGCAAGACTTGTACTATGGGTGCGAGGCAACAGATAAACATAGGTACTTATATACATATTAAACGTCCAAGACCCGAGAACAAACATTCGTATTATTCTTACAAATATCTGCCCCGACCGGAGATCGAACCCGGGACCTTCATAGTCTGGTTTTCTAACCACTCAGCTATCCGGTCGTATTTATAACACATGAATTGGCAAGGACTTAATCATTGTTTCAGAAAACCGATGATAAGTCTAAAGCATTATTGAGAAGTATCTCAACAGTGAGTGAAGCTACGTCAGAACAACCAGAATTCGAGACACAGAAAGCCGTGGCAGAAGAGAGGCAGTCGGGTAATCTGCGATGGGAAGTCATATCGTCATACTTCTTCTCTGGGAACAGCTACTTATATGTTTTCTTCACTGTGATGGTTATACTTTTGGCTACGGGGTCAGCAGCGGCGACGGACTACTGGATCAGTTACTGGTAAATTAAAAAAAACATGATTCATAAATAATATTTCCGAAAAACTTTCCGTAAATTCAGCGTGATGTGATGGTTTATCGTTTTATCATTTGAATTATGTCTTGGTCCTATTGTTAATATTATTTTTATTTCAAGGTCCAATCAGATGGCCTTATATGAAGAAGAAACTGGTGGAATTGATCCCGGTAAGTAATTAGAAACAAGTTAACATATCATCGTATCGATATTTGTATCAATATCAAAATTCTGTCTGGCCGATTAGAAAAACGGAAATATTAACGCGTCATTACAAATATACTGACCTGCCGATAAACTAATTTGGAATTGGTTAGAATGAAACTGACATTAAATAACATACTAAGTCTCCTAAAATATCCTTATTCATTTATATGGAACTTCGTACTAAAATGGGAACTTTATTTTCTGTCACTTAAATTTAGATTTGTCACTAAACTGCGATACCGTAATTATAATATCTATCCCTAAGAAATATCTCTAAGTACGAGTCATCAGATTAATGTAAACCTGTATCCTTAATTATAGTTTGATCATCAAAACTCGATCACCAAAATAATAGATTTGTCACCTAATAAATAGATCACCACCACACTACACTGACACGTTTCGAACTCAACCAGAGCTCATCTTCAGAGTAACACAACCGTACACCGTGCTACCAGATGTTAGTCTAACATCAGTGTGGTGGTGGTGATAGATGGGGTTTGTGTGATGTGTGTGTGTTCTTACAGTGTGGAGGTGGAGGAACTGCATGAACACGCATATTTTGCATAAACTTAGCTATCGTAAGGTCGCGGGTGAGCAAGGAAATTCTTTTAGTTCATTGATATGGACCACCGCGTCCTAAATATGATAGCTGATAAAGTAGATTGTCCATATGTACGCCATTGTTGCGATAGACATGTAAGAATAAATTAATTTTTAAATAATTCTGTTGACATGATTATAATTTCAATTAATTTAGTGTTTTTTTTTAATATAATGTCACAATACAATTTATTTATTAATCAAGTGTATTTTGTTTCTGTGTATTTTTTTTCTTTTCTATTTGTATTTTATATGAGTCATGTTACTTGAAATAAATGAATATTATTAAAGTCGCGTGATTCAATAAATTATTTAAAGTTTGGTTTTCCCTCAGACGCCGGTCTAGATGTACCGATGGGTCGCTTCACTACGGCACAATATCTGGCCATCCACGGCGGGCTGGTGGGCTCTGTCATCCTGTTGGTCAACGTGCGAGTATTGCCGTTCGTACAACTTTGCGTCTCCTCCTCCAAGAAGCTGCACGATCGCATGTTCTCCGTCATGCTGAGAGGCATCATGCGATTCTTCGACACCAGCTCTTCGGGTATGCCTTATATTAAAATAAACACGGTTTAGCATTCATACTTATATGCTCGTAGATTCATGCATATTTTGACGAAGAGTATTTTTATATTATATAGTTAGATGGCTGAATTGTAATGGCGGATAGTTCGTGTCGATGTGTTTGGTTTTTAATAATGGTATTCGTAAGATTAGTGGCGTGTTTTACCAATTCCATAAATTCGCAGAATCACGTGGTTAGGTTTAATTAGAGATGTTGTTTCAATTAAGAACAACCTAAATGAAACCAAATTCCGAAATATGATGAGAATAATAATAGGCTATAATGACTGTTTAAATTACTAGGTAGCTGTTATGTGTCGTATCGCCACTGCGCTACAATTTATGTGTAATATTTTTTTCAAGCAAGTGTTACGCGCGACGTTCATTTACAAGAAATTCTTTATGAAATACCGCCAATCTGAGTAATTTCCTCGTTCTTACTTACAAGAGTACTCTTTTACAGGACGCATTCTGAATCGATTTACTAAGGATATAGGCGCACTGGACGAAATTCTTCCTCGCACTCTGCTCGACGTGTTTCAAATATACAGCACGTTGGCAGCCATCCTCATCCTGAACGCCGTCGCCTTGTACTGGACCCTCATACCTTCCGCAGTGCTCATGTTGCTGTTCTTTTTCGCCGTTAAAATTTACATGAATGCTGCTCAGGGCATCAAGCGGTTAGAAGGAACAAGTAAGCTCAGTACAGTTTCAGAGTGTATTTTTTTAACAAATACAAAAGTGTTAAGTAGTTTTAATGTTGTGAAGCGATATGGCAATCAAAGTTAAGTTAAGTAAACTACCAGAAATAAAATAATTTGTGTAAATTTAAAGCGAGAGGGAAGTAGATATGTGACAGTTGACACCGTTGACACGTCTGCGAATGCGACTTTTCGAACAATTTTAGGTAGTAGTGATAAAATGCGTGCTAATTTATTTGAATGAAAAAAGGAAATATAAGTTTCCTTTAAAACTTTCTTTTTTAATGCAAGTTTTTATTTTGACTGTACTTTTTGTTGAGTGTACTTGCACTGGCATCCAAGTCATCCAATTTACATATTATGGATACCAGATTTCAAGACAATCCGACCACAGGAAGTGGGTCAAAACGACCCTACAAGATTTCACCCAAACAAAAAAATAAAAGCTAAAAATAAACACATAAAAGTAGGTTGTCTAGGTAGGTAGCCTTAAATATTAACTAGATACTCTTAAAGTTTACGGTTATAACAAAAACACACACTGTATTGTGTACTTACTGCATAAATCAATTCCAAAGTGATAGAGCTAGGTACAGTCGAGTTCATAAGCTTGTGAGCAATATTTTTTATCAAAAATATCTGAACAAGACTTTATTGTTAATGGCGTAGACGCGTGTTTAGATATTTTTGATCAAATTTTTGCTCACAAGACTATGAACTTGACTGTACCTACCTAATACCGTGTAATGTGTGATATGATATTACTTTCTAGCAAAAAGTCCTGTTTTCGGCCAAGTGACATCTTCGCTGTCTGGTATAGCCACGATAAGATCATGCGGAGCACAAGATTCACTTATCGAAGCTTTCGATCGTCATCAGGTCAGTTATGTAGTAGTTAAACCCTTAAATGATTCAAAATAGTATACGTTTTTATATCATAAATAGTAATTATATCAGAATGAGTAGTAGGTAAGCAAGTGGCTATTAGAAAAAGCGTCCGTAAGAGTAAATAGTTGATGTTAGGTAACTGCGACCGGGCGTGAGCGCCGCCATAAGCAGCTTGTCGCTTGCCGCTGCCAATGAAATGGTTCAAACGACCTAACTAAGCTTCAATTATTTGCTTCTTACTGAAATTTATATTTTAAGTATACACTTATTGACGTCGCAATAAACTAAAAATATTTTATACAAGGATAAAAAAAGTTTACTATGAATAATGATGATAAACTAATAAAATTTCATTCAACTTCAGTCTCCAAGAGAAATTTTGCCTCACCAAAAATGTAATAATAGGACAAAAATATCATTAAATCATTAATTAATCATCCACCTACAAGCTTCACCTTGTTGTTGTCAAAGATCAAAACAAAACAATACCTAGATACCATTAAATTGTACCGTAATGTACTTACTTTACTTTATAAAACTCTTCTCGGGTAGGTACGCTAGAACTTTGGAGAAAGAGGAATTATCAGTTTTGGTTATAACTTCGCATGGTAGGATAAAGAAATCACATGACAAAGGGGTCATTCAACAAATTCTCCTTTCTATTTATATTTTTTAATCAATCAGGAACAGATCTTTCGATATTAACTTGTTACGATTTATAGGGCCTTACAAAGCTGCAACAAGCACCCGGTTAAAGGAAATATTTTCAAAATTTAGTGGTATGTATGATTTTTTTTAAATTAATTGCACTTTAACTTATTGCCTGTAACCCAAGTGACTGTGATTTGTTATTTTGCCTGCCATGCGAAAAGTTTGCTCAGTTGTATCCAGGTGTTTAGTCACAAGCAAACAAGCGTTACCTGTGTTCAGATACACTTGCACATATATTTGCGACGATCATCCCAATCGTCGACATTAATACAAAGTTGGATGTACCTATCTGCCATTCCTTAAAAAATTATAAAAGAAACATTTTTAGTGTACCTGTACCTTAATGTACCTTTTTTTAAATATTACAAAAAAATATGATTTTTCCTGCTCAGAATAAAGAGCACTATCGATTCCAATAGTTTAAAAAAATGACCCTTAAAGGACAACACACACAGAAAGCGTGCGCGGGTCGGGTCGTGTCCGCCGCGTGACCCGCGCTGCTCGTTCTATTCACACAGAGAGCGAGTCGGACCCGCGACGGGCCCGCAGCGGCTATCAATGTTGCCAGTTTAGTGACTTTAATAACAACACACGTCGTGAACGGTCCTTCTACACGAGCACGGCCCGCGAGCCTATCAGTTGCCGGTTTATCAATTTTAGTGACTTAGTCCCTAGAAGTGATGACTTTGACGAATAAAATGGTTTATCCGGCGACTTTTGGAGTACAAATTAAAACAGTTCTAGAACCATCGAATGCTTAATGGCTGGAAAGATTTGCCATAACTTTCGGAGTGACATAGGTTATAAAATATTTTAATATGGCTTCTACGAAAAAAAATATGGCGGAAGAATGAAAAAAATATTTTGTATTGTTACAATATGGGTACCAAATGAAACATTATATTTTTAAAAGCAAAATAACCCAACTGCCTTAAAAACTAAAAGGAAGAAAATAAGTCTAGGGGTCTAGAACACCGTTAAGTAGCAAATTTAAAGTTCTACAGTCGGGACCCATTTAATTTTCAGATTAGATTAAAGTTCCGATATAACCTGGCCTTAAGTAGATACCTATATATTTTGCCTAACAGAGTTTATAACATTAAGACATTATATGTAGAGTCATTCACGATGACGCGTGCCGTGATTCTTATTACAATGTCATTTAAGTATGTCTAATTTTGACAAAATCACGCGTCTTCGTTAGGTATACATATTACTAAAAATTTATACATCTTCTTTATCTTTCATAAAGTCACTTCCCGCAGTCTGTCTTACTGTATGTGTGTGTATAATTTATGTATGGACGCTTCTTTAGATGTTTAAAACTACGCAACAGATTTTAATGCGGTTTTGACATCAGTCAGATAATTTTTGACGGAAGGTTTTGTATGTGTATGTACCTATATAACACGTATAAAATAGCGATGCGCCTCGTGCCTCAGTTTCGCGTAGATGTTGATTTTTGGGGCAAGAAAAATTTAAACTTGCACCCGTGCAAGCTAGGGCGGATCACTAGTTTATTTATATTTAAACGATACCAAATTACTCCCGGATTTTGAAGATTGCTACAACTCTGCTCTTCGAGTGTCATCATTATAACAGGCGAAACGCAAAAGGCTTGTTACCTACTCAATTATAATTTTTTAACTTTTTAACCAAGTGTTTGATGAAATTACCTAACATACCAATTTATTCTGCTGAAATTGGTTCAGATTCGTTAAAAATCTTTCATAAGTCCATTATGTAACTCCAGAGGCGCTACTACGAAACTCTCAAATCGAAGTCCGTATCGCACCGTTCCTTTCACTCGCGTATTAATGACATAAGCATCAGCGGGACGGCAACATACGAAGTTAGAGTTTTGCACTTCGTGGTATAGGGCCAGGCTCCAGGGTGAGAACCTTCCCGAGTATTACGGTATTTCCGGGTATCTTTTATTCAAATCACTCTTGTTAACTGCACAACGTAATATTTAATGATCAAGTCCGAGCCGTTTTTATTGGATGTTGCCCGTTTTGCCAATGATGTTTTTGCCTGTTTATTATTCTACGCAAATTTAAAATTTTCAACTTCATTACAGACAGTGCACAAAGTTCATAAATACCAGAAAGTGTAATTTTAATCATTTCATCATAACGTAATGAGATAAACCCTAACTATACTATACTTGTTACCAATTTATCTCAAACCAGAATTGTGAATACGTAATTACAAGCGCTGATTTTTGCATTGATATGCGAACGTAGCTTAAAGCTTCTGACGTTTGAATTCAAACGACTTCGAATTTGGGGATGGTAAAGCAATTTGTTGTTCGACTTTACTTTCATTCCATCACTGACTTTACTTTAAGTACGACTCTGTCTCTAGTCCGCATTGCGAATATTTCATTCATGAATATAGTAAATTGCAATAGAACATTTTATACGCAATAACTATTCCAGGACATGCACACGGCTGCTTGGAATGGGTTCCTGGTGGGAGGCGCCACATTCGGCTTTTACTTGGACACGCTGTGCTTGATTTATCTGGCTACGGTCATATTTGTCTTCCTTTTCGTTGATTTTGGTAAGTTTCCTTTTTTTTCTTGTACGCTTAACTTGAATTGTTTGTATGTAAAAAGAACTTACACACATACACACACACACACACACACACACACACACACACACACACACATCACGCCTGTATTCCAAAATGGGGTAGGCAGAGCACACGAAACGTACCTAATGAAAGAACTTGTAAGTCAAAATTCACCCATTTCTAGTGTTTGGATTTACCTGTGGTACGCATGTATAAACAGGATCACAATCTTACCATCATGTACCATCAGCCAAATATTCGGTCTACTACCCTAAAGTTGATAATCGTTTGCATGTCATAAAACAATAATGTCAATGCACGTGTCTGTCAACTTGAAAGTTCAACTTTAGCGACATATTCATTTGATAGGATCTTGTTGGAAAATTAATAGACCACTTATTTGGCTGATGGTACCAGAATTCACATCGCTAATTCGCTCTTGAGACGTCACAGTAGATATAAAAAAGTGACTCGGTTGGTTTTCATACAGATTGAGGTGTTTGCGTTATCTAGTGTAATCTATATCCCACCAAAAACATGACATGTAAAAAGTTGCAAGTCGGGCAACGCAGTTCTTATATTGCTAAAAAGATTTGAGATGCAATTTTATACCAAGTCGGTTATTTTTGTCAGTACCGGGGGATGCCCATAGAACTCGATTTTCACCAACTTATTTCTTTTAAAACCGTGGAAAATACATTTTATAGTTCTCAAATAAAGAGTAAGCCAATTTTTTTTAATACACATACTGACTTGGCCATCGCATAATGATATAAGAATAATCGTCAACAACAACTTTTTAAAGTAATCCTAATTGAAAATAGCGTCAGCCATGCAGTTAGAGCGATACACATTATGAGTGAGTAGGAATGAGTGCCTTATAAGCGTTAAGTGCGATGGCCAATTCAGTACGTGTATTAAAAAAAAATGGCTTGCTCTTTATTTGAGAACTACAAAATGTATTTTCCACGGTTTTAAAAGAAACAAGTTGGTGAAGACCACCTATAATATAAGATAATACATAAGTTCAATAAAGTCATTGCTGTGTAACTTTGTAATCGCAAGTATTTATTTATATGGGATTACAAACTTTCTTATGCAGTTTATATAATTTTGAAACGTGACTGAAATTGCAACATTTTCGATTTTTCTGTGACTATATAGGCTAAAAACTAATTATATTTAAAATTTGGAGCCTGTGGGTCTGCTAGAAGTACCTTAGAATTATGATGATCGTGAGTCAGTGAGTACTAGGTATGTCAGTGACAAAACTGAGGAACTTTACCATGTAATAGCTCTAAATCTATATGTTCAAATTGAATGTTATTGATAATATATCTAAGTCCCATTAAGCCCTATAGGTACCTGAAAATTCAGGGTTCTAGCTTTACCCATAATAAAATTACAGGATGTTGAAAATAGCCTGGATGGGTTCGAGAAAAGTATGGTACGGCCGTGCCTTTGTTTTTGTTTTGCTCGACTTGGCGGGGGCACTGCCGTGCCCCCAGAACTGTGTCTACAACCTACGTTCGCAGGCGACGCGATCGCGATCGGCAGCGTGGGGCTGGCAGTTACCCAGAGCAATACTCTGACGGTGATGCTGCAGCACGGCGCTCGCATGCTGGTCGAGTTCCTCGCGCAGCTCACCAGTGTTGAGCGCGTCATCGAGTATAGCCGCATCGAGACAGAGGCCAACCTCTTCGACGGAAGTTAGTCCACTTATTCTTCGTAGATAACCAAATATCATCGAGTTAATCCTTCTAATCCTGTTAACTACTATTAGAAATGCGAAAGTGTGCCATGTGTTTTAAGCCTTAGATTTGAATGAAAGTTGATATACAAATAGCTGGATCACGGGAATAACATATACTTAGGTTACTTTATAGGTATATTGGATCGGGATTTACGCACGTTAATTTCCAAAATTTCAACCACTTAGTTTAGAAACACTCAATTTTGCACAGGTGGTTTTCACATAATCGTAAATGAAGACCACCAACACGAAGTTGGTACTTTATTGAAACTCCTTAAAGTCAATCAGTGTAATAGAAATACTTGATCCTAGAAAAAAAAAATAACTTGGCATGCACGTGCTTGGACACAAGCTTCAATTTAAAGCAATCTCATTCATTCGATTGTCTGTATTTTCAGAAGTGACCACTCCAATACTGTGGCCATCACAAGGCAGGGTCGTGTTTACTAACGTCAGCATGCGATATGCACCCGACGCGGCGCCAATTCTGAAAAACTTGAACATTGTTATCGAGCCTGGCTGGAAGGTAATACTAATAAAATAATAGTTATTATCATAGTCAGCACATTTCCGTAATGGAATATTGCGACTTACCCCGAACCCAAATTAGCACATTATGAAAATTACATCTAGCATGATAATTATATCGTAACTATTTCGTGTTTTTATTAACAGGTCGGTGTAGTGGGACGGACCGGAGCTGGCAAATCATCGCTGATATCAGCCTTATTCAGATTTGCTTATCTGGACGGATCTGTTACCATTGACGGCTTGGACACATCACTTATATCTCGACAGGTAATGAGGGCTACCGTTTTCGCGCTCACCAGTTGGCGCCACTATAGACAAAGGTCCTGCCTGAAGTATAGTGGTTAGTTTATTATTACGGGGGTAAAACAAAATTTATATTTAAATAATATTTAATACCTTAAACCGTACCATAAAAATATCGAGCATGCCATAGTGTTGCGTAGTCCCGTTTTGTTCGGAAAAAAGGGAGGACAAAGGTTTCCGAAAGACAAAACTGTCTCAAAACACAGACATTCATAACGCATATTTGCCATAATTAATGTCAGGTATTGCAAAATATTCACTAAATTATTTTAATTATAAATAAACCCGCGTAGCTCCCCCAAAAACAGTGACATTTGACATTTCGGAGACCTCGCTACACTAGCGCCTCTAGCGGCGAATTCATATGCGATAACCCTCATTAGTCCACCTACCCGCCGTGTCTCAGTCAACTGGCAGAATCATCAAAAAATGTATGGAGCCACTTTCTCCTAAATTTGAATTGAATTGAACCCTCATTAGGGTATGTACAGTCACCAGCATTAATATCTGGTACAGCGGAGCGTGCAAAAATATCTGATACGTCCTTCCGGCCCTAGCAATAGAGTCGTTTCAGATATTTATGCACGCTTGTTGTGTCAGATATTGGTGCTGGTGACTGTACCCTCGTGTAGTTAAGTGCACCGTGCGTGCAGGGGGCTATTACAAAATTTGAAAATGGAATTTCGTATCATACCGTCCTTGTCACTCTGGTATTAAATAATATTAACGTAAGCGGAACGGCAAGACACGAAGTTCTAATTTTGAATTTTGCACTGGGCCAGGTTTAATGGAGTCCGTAGACTTGGTGATACATAGGTAAGTATAGTTCGTCAGGCTTTCCCCTGTTTCACCATCCTTTGATTAAATTTATCTGACGGATAAATTTAATTCTGTCTCTGTTTCTTTTGTTCAAATAGATGGAGACGGCATCACATTTATTCGTCAAATAAAATTAATCAATGGGCGCCGGTGAAACAGCCCCTTTGCCTTGTTAATTATTTAATGACTGTTTATTTTCATTTTCAGGATCTTCGAACGAAAATTTCAATTATACCTCAAGAGCCAGTGCTGTTCTCAGCAACAATACGATACAATCTAGACCCATTCAGTACTTACAGTGACGATGACCTGTGGAGGGCACTTGAACAAGTACGGTTCTGAGTAAATACCTAATATAGTTGTTGTTTCAGCTGTTAACATTATATGTTGGGTATTTTAACAGAGTTTTATCCTCTTTCGTCACACCTTTGAATGTTTCTTATACTTTTTAATTAAATAAAAATACCGATTATATGAGACAGCATAATATTTAATATTAATTCATTGGAAATTTACTTTCGGTTTTTTTCTGCCGTTAGTTAAGTACAATAAAATAATAATCACTTGTTTAATTTAACAGGGTACAGATGAAATCAAAACTAGTTGAACTTTTGTAGTAGGTACTTTCTCACTCATCGATATTATTGTTTATGTGACAAAGTTCTAAGGGATAAAGCCATTTTTGAACTTGACTGTACTTTAAATTATTATGGTATTATAACAACTAACTATAATAAATATATCGTTGACAGGTGGATATGAAGACAGCTGTTCCTTCGCTTGACTTCAAGGTAACGGAAGGCGGTGCCAATTTTTCGGTGGGGCAGAGACAACTGATGTGTTTAGCCCGCGCGGTCCTTCGATCGAATCAAATTTTAATAATGGATGAAGCAACTGCTAACGTTGATCCTCAGTAAGTTATAAGTTATAATTAAAACGGCTAAAATCCATCATCCGCGCATCTTTGAGCCACTTGTTAACTTGGTAATTATTTTCAGGACTGACAATTTCATTCAGCAAACGATTCGGACTAAGTTCGCGTCGTGCACGGTGCTGACGATCGCTCACCGACTGAACACCATCATGGATTCTGACCGCGTGCTGGTGATGGATAGCGGCGAGGTGGCGGAGTTCGACCACCCCTATCACCTGCTCTCGGACCCCAAAAGCCGGCTCAGCTCCATGGTGCGCGAGACCGGCGACAGAAACAGTACTCAGCTATTCCGGATAGCAAAGGACGCATACTTCCAGAGCAACCTTAAAGAAAACGCCAAATGAGCAACGCACAAATAATTAGCATTAGTACTTGGGAGGATTCGATGGATCCCGGTGTACCCGAAAGACGGAGACCGTTAATGTATTGAAGGCTGTGAGCTGTTCATGATGCGCACTAGAGTTATCTTGTTTCGTTTGTAAGTCGAACTTTGCCGCTAGTTAAAACTAATGTAAATAGTAATATAAGTATGTGAGTTAATAATAATAAATACTAAAAAATATTTCCATAATTTCGTTTTTACACTTACAATGATTATTAATAATCTTCTCCCATCATAAGACACAATAGCCCTTCCCTTGGGTGACGACAGCGATACAATCTGTAGGCTAAAACCAGCGCCACGAACACCAAAAACAATAGTACTCCTTGAACCTTGTGATCGACAATGTATACTTCCCACGTGTCATTTGTGCAGCCGTGACAGCACCCACCCATTGTCACTCCAGAATAACATGTTCACAAGCCCATCTTCAATGCTTTCTCTTTTAAATTGTAGGTAATTTTACGTTTTTGAATCGATTTTTTTCCATGATTCGAACAAAAATTTATATTCTTGCCAAAAACATTGCAAAACTCAAGGTACTTGTCAATCATCGCCATGTCATCGTATATCATAGACAGGATGCACATGTTTTATATGCTCTAGATTTATTTCTTGCATTTTGAAATCGTATGGATGATGGTCACATTATATGGAGTGTATAGATTTCAACCTACATTCTATAGTAGCGATTATATTCCCTTATAATCTCTACAGCCGAAAGTTAATTCTCGTGGCGTTGCGTTTCCGCGTTAAGTACAGTCACCAGCAATAATATCTGCCACAGCGAAGCGTGCAAAAATATCTGACACGCCTTTCCGGCCCTAGAAAAACAGTCGTACCTGATATTTATGCACGCTTGATGTGTCAGATATTGGTGCTGGTGACTGCACGTAATGAGGGTTTCCTGACACGCGAAATATCGTTAGATGGCGTTAGTATATTGAGGTCTATTTGACATTTGCAAATCATTTTTGTGATTGGCTAAGGTGATTTGATTGAAAATAAATAACTACCTAAATGAGCCAATCGCAAGCAAGATAAACGTTAAATGGACCACACTATATCTATATCTAGCGATATTTCGCTTGTCGGAAAACCCTTATTGGCATCTTTGTCTATATATCTCTTTCGCTTACGCAAATATTCTGGCGCCTGAAGACCGGGCCTAATTGCATAACAAATTATTTAGGCAAATAGTAAACGTGTGCTTCGTGAAATGGGCCACTGGTCCAGCCTTTCTGTTGAACGTGTATATGCGAGATCGCTTCTGCGGTAATGGAACAGTATTTAATTTTATGTATATATACATTGGAAATTTTCCAAAAAAAAATTAAATTTTTACTGGTATCCGATGGAGCTAAAATGTGTTGTATACATTTGTAAATATTTATAGTGACAAAGATCAGTCTGGTAATGAAATTTCTGGTCGCACGTCGAGTATCGTTTCTGTAGGATGAAATTACTTAATAGTGAATGGCACTGACTTGAATTTTGGTACAGTCACCTGCATTAATATCTGCCACAACAGAGCGTGCCAAAATATCTGACACGTCATATCGGCCCTAGAAATAGAGTCATATCAGATATTTATGCACGCTTTGCTGTGTGAGATATTGGTGCTGGTGACTGTAGGCACAATTAAAACACAGTCAACAAAAATGCTTTAATTACAATTGAAATTATGATTTTTTTTAAGGGCAGCAATAGGAGTCTTCGTTTATCGTCACCAACTTAAATAGATGTAATAAAAAAGTGAAAACAAAATGATTTTATTACTTGTACTCTTTTATTTTGCGATTTTTACGTGTAGACAAATATTAAGATTCGGCTACTATATTTACATTTATTCCTCAGACAAATGTTCAAGGTCAATACTGTCGATTTCCTTTAAATCCATTGTTTACTTTTGAATCAGAGCTGGTTTGGTAGATACTTTGCAAAAAATATGTAGATTCCCTTGGTATAGGAAGTATTTTGATAATCATGTCTATGTCGTTTACTTGTTGCCGCTGTCACATTTTCTTATTTTGCACTTGCTGGGGAATCAAACAGCACTCTGTACAGGTTGCAAGTTCAACAACCACACAATCGACACCTGTAGAGGGAGTAACTGAGGTATAATATAACAAAGACGAGGATCGCGATACTACCCAAGATGGCCGGATCTAAGAAATCTTGATACCAAAGGCAACAATATGGATCGTCTGGGGAGCATGGCATAATGTAAGAGCAGTATCAAATGTTACTTATTCTTTTTGTTTTGTTCCGTTAAAATCATGTTTCGTTTTGAAGTACTCTTTATTTCCCTACATTTTTGGTCTATCGATCTTGGCTTTACTAAAACGATTATATTAAACAATTAACAATATTTTACATCCTTGTTACACTGTACTGATGTTTGACATAAAGTCAAGTCAAATACCAACTACAGATTGTGAAGGTAAAGCGGCCAGAACATGTCACAAACAATCAGTATTTTTTTGAGTTTATGGCTTGACAGTTGGTAGTGGTTGGCAAAGAGCATATAACCACTAAGTGTGGCGTGTAGAGCAATCTCTGCGCGGAACAGAAAAAACCAAAATCTCTGTGTATGCAAAAATATCCGACAAAATAGGCATTAAATAGACGGCGCTACAGTAGCAAGTGGGTAAATTTTAAAGGGAGCTAGCTAAACCCAGTAAATTCACCTGTTTTTTTTCACACAGCAGTTATGTGGGATATATTGTCAAAATTTTAACAGACGCTCTCGCTACTTTAGTGCCTATCTAGAGGGATTTGGAATTGTTACTTACCATAGTTAATTTATAATATAACTAGAGAGCGGATTTGAAGTAGCGATTACAAGTTTAATATGGATATGACTAGTGCAATTGGTTGGAAAGATAGGTAGATTTATTTATAATATATCATATTGTTTATTGGTTATCTTATTTTATCTTATTACTAACCTACTGAAATACTTACTGCAATGCAATCTTCTATAAAATATATAATTAAATACAATAAATGTTATTCTTGCAATAAACTATATTTAAAGAAAAATATTTCATTCTAATTCTCCTTGTTTTATACATATCTAACATAATAGATCCTATTTACTACGCACCTTTTTGATAAAAGTAAATATTTGACTTGTTCTAGTCTTATCCATATTAAACTTGTAATCGCTACTTCAAATCCGCTCTCTATTTATAATAACGATCGTGATTATGGCATTGAGATGTTTTGAGACCCTGGGAAGGACATAATAGGATAGTGGAAGTGGAAATGGACGGGTCATGCTGCTAGATACACTGATGACAGATGGACATCAAGACTTCTCAAATGGAGGGGTCCAGACGGAACAAGAAGTGTCGGCAGACCTAGTTGTAGATGGCAGGGCGGATTGGTAGCAGGAACGGGACAAAATTGGACACGAATAACGAAAGACCGACAACAATGGGATTCTTTGATATTTTTTATTCAAATTGTAATATAATATAATAATAACACCCCTCTTTTTGCATCGGGGGTTAAAAATACAAAAAAAGTAAGTTAGTTATAGTTCTTTTTTATTTATTTCTGTTAATTTTGTATATATTTTATATGTTTGTTTATAAATAAATTTTACTGAATTGAAAACTTAAAAAAAAAATTAAAATAATGGGTTTTTTATCGTTTGTCCGAATGTATCGTTTTCTAGAATTTTCATTTGCCATAAAGTAATTTATTTCTGAAATAGTCATTTCTTCAAAGTTGATATTAAATTAACCTAACTTAACCTACTGCATTCTATATGATGACATTTAAAAAAAATCCTGAAAACAGCACGGTTCTATATATTTTATGGCAAACGTTGGTATTGGAAAGTGAAATTTAGGCAAGTAAAGGTAAACGAAAATAATGAAATTTACTATGATGATTTACAATATTAAATAAATAAAGCTATATTATTATTACTATTCTCTTTATTTATTTGAAATTATTTATGGATTCTTAGGTTAGGTTTTTACAATAATTATAATTATAAAAAAGTACAAACAAAATAAAAAATATTGTGAAAACCTAACCTAGTTTGCAGCCGGTGCGTGGCGGGGCAGGGCCCAAGCTACCGGCGGTCAAGGCCGCACAGTGATAAGAGTAGTAGAGGAGACGTGGAAGAACTACCTTCACCCATCTGATAACCAGATGAGACATTTTTTATTAAATATTACTTATTTACAAACATGCCTATCATAGCTTGCCTATCGAAAAGTGTTCATGGCTATTTTTATTTAAATTAATTTTAGTCTTTTTTTTAAATACCTTCACTCTAAAAATAGCCATGAACACTTTTCGATAGGCAAGCTTTGATAGGCATGTTTGTAAATAAGTAATATTTAATAAAAAAAATTGTCTCATCTGGTTATCAGATGGGTGAAGGACGATCTTCAGCGGCACTTAGACCATGAGGAACCTCCGGACGATGCGTGCCGTGTCCAGAAGTACCGCCTTCTGTATCTGGCCCTTGATCCAGTCATCTAGCGAGAGCCTCTTGAGATGTTGGTCGAGGCTCTTCGCTATTAGGCCGTTCGCCGAAACAACTATCGGGCTACAATGATTGTCGAGTCAACATCCCACAATAGTTTGTCCTTCTTGGCCTCCACAACGTTCTCGTCATGTGGGATGGTGATGTTGACGAGCACTGCCTGGCGTTTTGATCAATCTGTCAGCACGATATTAGGCTTATTGGCCACAATAATAATTATAATAATTATTATTATATTATCCCGGAAAATTGTACTGTTCCCACGGGCGCGCCCTTAGGTGATTTTTTGCGGAGAAAATTGCTGGCAACAATTAGTTATTTATATTTATTTCGATAATCTTCATGTGTAACTAAGCCTTAGGGAATGCTGTTATCTCTTGAAGAGTTATGTGCGTTAAATCGCCTACAACATTGTAATATCGTTAAAGGGTAAAAATCACTAAAACATAAGTAGTATGCGTTGACGGCAGTAAAGTACTAATAAAACTCGTCTAACTAATGACACCTTATTTATTAAAATCGGAAGAGTAGTCTTGATGTTACGGTGGAACATAGGTACGTAAATACAAACATACATAGACTGCTAAAATCATTACTCTTCCTTTGGCTTGGCCGTAGTCGAATAAAAACATAAATAACATGACCAATCGTACACAAAAATTACATTTATTGTATTCCACTTTATTCAGTAAAAAAATAGTAATATATCTACAGTATATTGTATGTCGATCCAATTTATGAAAAGTGTAAACAAAGACTCCATTTATCCGAACACAGACATTCAATGATGTGAAAACCTAGAACCTATTGCAAAATATCTGTTCAGTAAATCGATTAATTTATTTATTGAATAGATCAAAGTATTTTTGTCTATTTTATTATTTACAACACTTGATTTCATTCCAAACACTGTTTATTCAATTATAAAAGCAGTAACTATTTTTTTTAATTTTAAGGAAAGTAAATAAAAATCGTTTATTCATTCGCGCATGTGTCGATTTTGAAAATGTCTAATTTTCCACTATCTCTATGCTACTACAGATTATACACGTTTCAATCAAGAAAATAACGTCAGATTTTGACGAACATTTTTCAAATCAAAAATTTAAATTGAAATCAAGTGAATTTTAGTGAAAAAGGTGGTTATACATAGTTAAAAGACATGAATTATAGATAAATGCGTTATTGATTCGATCCAGTGAGTGTTTTTACAAGAACTTTGATGAAATCGGTTTGTTTATACTTTTAATAAATTGGATAGGCATAACGTATAAGTACAAACACTACGCAGTCAGTACCTATATTATGTAAACATTAGCTTAAAAATTACTATCCCAATGGATGACTTTGGTTGTAGGTAATATCAATTATTACTTAAATAATACATAAGCATACCTACCTAGCAAAAGTAACCCAGGCTTGCATAATACTTAATCATACATAACTGAAACAATGCTTTGACGTGTAAGAAAAATAAAACAAGTTGCATTAGGTACATTGCGGAGTTCGACCATTACCATTGACGCTGCAACCCCACGGCCCGTAATGTAACGTAACACGAAATTTTTCTCGCAAGTGCAAACGAGACTAAGTAAATGGGCACAACACCATAGTATAACACCGGCCAAGAGCGTGTCGGACACGCCCGAAATAGGGTTCCGTAGCCATTACGAAAAAAATACATAATATTTTTCTGCACTTTAGAGTTGAATATTTTGCAAACAAATCACTGAATCGAAAATTCGTGTTAGCAAACCCTTAATGGTTTTAAAAGACCTATCCAACGATATCCCACACTACAAGATTGGATGAGAAAAAAAAACACCCCCACTTTACGTCTATGGGAGGTACTCCAAAAAAACTTTTTTTAATTTTTTTTCATCACACTTGCTCGTAAACAATGTCGTAACATGCAGGCTACCTTGGTTGCAAACCCGCAAATAAAACCCTCGACCTTAATGTGCTTGCCATTAAACCCGTGGTCGGTAAATGAGTCATTGCCCGTACTAATTTTCTTGTCATGAAGCCCTAGGTCGGTAAATGAGTTTGGTGCTGCTCGTGCTGGCGTGCTGGTCGGACACATGCTGCCAAGAGCGCAGTCAGCGGTTACGGCAATTTTTGAAATATATTAGTTTTTCTTTTACAAATGTACAATTTTACTCGCAAATATGATGAAAAACATTGTATGTCGCACGGGCGGTACTATAATTACGAACATCGACTCATTAAAGCCCTCAGTCTTCGACTTCGGGCTTCTAATAAACTCTCGTTCATAATTCCTTATTTACCGCCCTTAAGACACAATCTACTATTATTGTACCATTTTGTCGGCATAGCTTACATATACATATATTCGTGCAAAATTACATGGGAATGGATTAGGAGAGATTTAAAGCTGGAGTAAGTAGTGTTTAAGAAAAATGCATCTTAATAAACCATAAAACTTATTCTGTTTTAAACGGTTTTATCACTACGTATATTTGTTACCTACAAATTAGCTACGGAGAAGTATTTGCGCCTCTTCTGGGATGTGCAAAAATCTTTAGTGTTGAATTTAAGATACTAAAAAATTCGCATTCTGATAAATAACTTCAATAGTTACGTTTTTATTATATTATATTAGATTAATTTAAATATCCGTACACCGAACAATACTGTTCATATCTTTGTGACATATTAAGGTACATATTAATAAATGCGCGCGAGTCCGTCCGTACCGTACGTAACTGCGAAGCAAAATTTTGGTCGATGAGCGAAGCGAGCGTGCCGCGGCAACGGCCGGCGAAGTGCCAGCACTGATATGGCGGCGTTTCATGATATGCCTAGGAAATTCATGATTTGGCGGATTTTACGATAGGCCGCCGACATATATAAGGTTCACGACTCAGTCAGTTACCTACTCCATATGCTGGCGATTGTTAAGTTAACAAATTTATTTAACATAAATACAAGCAATAAAGTTTTATTTTACCTGAGCTCAATTTAGGTAAGCAGATAACTTTATGATTATGAAGTTTACCCCTTTATTCATAAAAAAGTTACAGAGCTATTATAGCTAAATCGTCTTTTGTCTATAAGTATCGTGAAAAGGCAAATGTAAAAGTGGAAGATAAAGATAAAATACCGTTAACTCGCTAAAGTCAACAAGCATTGAACAAGGGGGTTATTAGTCGTAACAGATAAAACAAGCAACAGTGTCTTGCTTTGTCGCTAATACGTATTTTTATACAAAACTTAAAGAAAAAGTATTTAGCCACAAGCAAAAAACAAATTGCCATGCTATCGGTCCTAACGTTTAGCCTTATGAACGCCAACCGAAGAAGAGAACAAATAGAAGAACGTAAACTTGACGCTTCAGGACCTACACTCTAGAGTAGCGCACCACATTTTTATTTATTCGCATTTAATCTTATACAGCGTTGTGTCCGCAAGTGATAAAGCAACTGAACTTGCAATAGGTAGTACGAGTACGTTTGTTTTTATAGTTCGGAGAACTTCTTCGCTCGTGAGTTCGACAAAGTTCACAAACTTAGGTACCTAAAAAAGGTCCCTTTTAGGGATACGTCCGAATTTGTACTCTTTTGTTTTGTTGTATTATTTTTGTGTTTTATGTACAATAAAGTATTTACATACATATTTACATACCACACGAGCGAAAAGCTCGCAAAGCCACAAATTTTACAAGAATACATGGATTTGCTGTTACGTCTAACGGGCTACTTAGATGACGGCGGCGTTCTATGCATGACAGGCGTTAAAGTGGTTAAGCAGTCAAAAATTAAGGGGGTGGGTGATCGCTATCATATTTGGCCTTAGCCATATCGAATAGCGATTTCCCCATATTCTCGCCAGTTTCTTTCACCATGAAGTTAAGAAGGCTGTTCGGGTTGCAGAGCAGGACGTAAGGATAGTCGTACTCGGCGACGCGGCCCTTGTCCATCACAAGCACGCGGTCTGAATCCATAATCGTGTTCAATCGATGCGCGATGGTGATCACTGTGCAAGCGGCAAACTCCTGCCGGATTGTCTTCTGAATCAGCGCATCAGTTCTACAATAGAAATAAAATGTAACGAGGATTGGCGAAAAAGATTGTGTGAGAAACCACACTACATATACTATAAAACTAGTTTACCCGCGGCTTCGCACGCGTAAACTATTCGATCTGGTAGAAATTGAAATTCCAGGATTTTACAAAATTCCCGACGGAAATCCCAAAATTTATATCGTAATCTTCATTGAGGTGTTGTGTTAAGAACAACTATCCCGTGGGAATATTGGAATAATAGTAGCCTATGTGTTATTCCAGACATCCAGTTATCTACATACATACCAAATTTCATGCGCGGCAATGAATGGGTAAAGAGCTTTACAGACTGCAATGCAGGATAATGAATAGATTTATTTTTCCCTGAATGGCAACACTGGCATAGATAATAGATCGCTCGTTTTTGGCTTGAAATTAGAACTTGTGATTTTATTTTCCTTAATATACAAAATGTACACACTCCATATCATATTTTCTCAAGTTTTTCGAGATTTCTAAGGTCAAAGAATCGAATTGCTTTAAAATTCCAGAGAAATAATGCGTTGTTTGGGAGAAACGTGTCAAAATGGTGTTGTAGAGCGCCATCCTGCTCTGTCTCGTCTTTTTTCCCTTTCTGGCGGTTCACTTTTATATTATAGATGTGGTTTAAATTTTTGATCTGATCTGACT
The DNA here is from genome assembly GCF_025370935.1 of Choristoneura fumiferana. Taxonomy (NCBI): domain Eukaryota; kingdom Metazoa; phylum Arthropoda; class Insecta; order Lepidoptera; family Tortricidae; genus Choristoneura; species Choristoneura fumiferana. The sequence continues at coordinate 13,368,271 of NC_133472.1, forward strand.
TTACAGCTTGAGAACAGATTAGGTGCTTACTACCTAGTAAGCTGTCAAATTAGAAAACATCCATAATATGTTCACTCTCGAAGGCAGATCACTCCTCAGAAAATTATCGATGTGCAATAAATAGTAGGTACTAATAAATTTAGTGCTTACAGGCAACTAAGCGACAGCCACTAAGGAGACATTAGTATTTACAGAAAAATGTAGAGTGGCGCTCCTTCGTGAGTGAACAGATATATAGCACTAATATAATAAATGCGAAAGTTTGTAAGTCTGTTTGTTTGTTACTTCATCACGTCTAAACCGCTGAACTACTTTGGGTGAAATTCGGTATGCAGATAGTTTGAATCCCGGGGAAGGACAAAGGATAGCTTCTATCCCGGAAAATTTCATAGTTCCGGCGGGATAGTGAAAACCCGAATTCTACGCGGACGGAGTCGCGAGTAACAGGCTAGTTATATGCTATTTTCCAGAGTATTTTTATCGCTTGGCTCTTTTAAAAATGTGCATCTCTGTAGACTTTATTTTGACGACTTACTGGGGGTCCACGTTGGCGGTGGCCTCGTCCATGACGAGCACTTTGTTGGAGCGCAGCACGGCTCGAGCCAGGCACACCAGCTGCCTCTGCCCCACCGAGAAGTTGCTGCCTCCCTCAGACACCTTGAAGTTGAGTGACGGCACCACATCCTTCAGCTCCACCTGGGAACATCGTCAGCTTATTCAATGCACTGGAGAAAGACCCCTCCTAGGGTGAGATAAAGAAAAGGATCGCATCAAACATCATATAAATCACCGTGCACACAAAAAAACCATTATCCTATACATATTTTGCCCCCTTATTATAATGCAATTGCATTTGAAAATTGTAGAACCACGGAAAAAGCCTGGAAAAGGGTCAATTCACTTACTCTCGTAACGTTTAAATCACATATACGCTCCATCTTGACTATATCGCTCATCCAGTAGAATAATGACATATTTACAAGAAAACAAGTTTTAGATTTTAAATTTACGGTTTGATAACTTTGAATCACTTTTTGTACAATCGTCACAAAGCGATTGTGTCCATGTTCTGTTGGATGAGCTATATACAATATTTTATCTCTTTTATAATAATACCTGCTCTAAAGCTCTCCAGATTTCATCATCGCTGTACGTGTCAAATGGATCTAGATTGTATCGAAGCGTCGCGGAGAACAGCACTGGTTCTTGAGGAATAATGGATATTTTTGATCTCAATCCCTGAAAATATAAATAGTTTTCTGATTATGTTTTGCCACTTACTTTTTTAATTTACTTCGATAGATGTATGGAGTACTTATACATAAATCGGAATATCGGTGCCGCGTATAGTGGTGCATGTCGGTTGCCTCAGTATACGTTGCACCGATTAGCAAAACGGTGTTAGATGCATTCATATACGTCACTTTATTTCCAAAACTAATAGGAATATCCGTGCAAATTTTTTGTGGTAGGTACATAAGGAAATATTAATCACAAAATTGCAAAAAACTAAAAATCAGAAATTTGTCACTTGTACCAGTATACGTAGGAGGTATCGAATTACCGTAAAACGGGGTGAGTAGGGACGAAATCGAAGTTCAAACCTGGATAAAAATCTATTTTGATATGTGACACATTGATTTGTATATAAAAAAAGTGTTCCGAATGTATGAATTTTAGTTTGTCATTGATAATTTGTTTTTTCATTTCATAGTTTCAACGATGAACACATAATAGAAAGCAATCCCATCTCACCCCGTAGTTAGGGTTAGAAGGGATAGCAATGGGGTGAGATGGGAAAATTGCTAGGGTTGACACTTTCGGATTATGACAATAGCTTGACTTGTCAAGAGAATATTTTATTTATGTAGCAAAATTATGTTTTATTTATGATCGTACATAAAACAATTTAATGTTTTCTGTAATTTGTGACCTTTATTTTTATGACGTATAGTTTTTTAGATCATTTGTTTTAATTACTTTGGTATTATATGGAATTAATAAGGTGAAAGAAAAATGCACCATCTGTCTAAAATAACGTCTGTCTGTATTTGTATTTCCATGTTATCCTCTGAAAAATCAACCAAAACACGAAAAAAGGATCGCAGAAAGTAAATTTGCAATTACTTCAACTCCTCCGATACTACAATATTTTTTAAAATAATATTTACCATTTTATCATTTGTCACTTTTAACTACCTACTCATGTAAATTGACAACCCTGAACTACAAACACCAACTCCCCCACTATCATCCCGGTACACCCCGTTCGTAACACCAACTCTCCCCATTCATGACCCAACTGTCCCCGTTGTCATATCAACTCACCCCTCAATACATGTCTACTTACCCCATAAAAATCCTCAAATGCGGTTGAATAAAGAAAATATAACTTATGTTTTTCTGTTTTCAATAAGCCTCGTAAGTATATAAACGATAACCGAAAGGTTGATGAACACTTACTTTGGCAAATTTCACATAAAAACGAAGTTTAATTCAAACAAAAATCCGCTGCTTTCGAGCATCAACTATGACAATCAATTTGTGTTTTAAAATTGTATGATTTGGCAACTTAGTGTTGAAGAAAAAGAAGAAATAATATGTCTAAAAATATAATTAAATTTCTTTAAGAGCAACCTGAGCCCGAAAATTAACGTAAGTATTAACGCTACTGAAAAAAGAAATTTTGGATTCGCATCCCTCTTCCCCCACAATCCCTACTCACCCCGTTTTACGGTATGATTAGAACAGTATAATTGTCATACTGGCTGAGCTTTGTCAATTGAGGTTAAAATGCACAAGTTAATGTAGCTCCACTTTACCGTTTTCGACAAATTCTTAATATCAACCCCATCTATTTTGATTCTGCCCTCAATATTGTAAAGTTGAAAAAGAGCTGAAATCAACGACGACTTTCCGGCTCCTGTTCTGCCCACAACGCCCACCTGAAATAAGAACGTCGTCAAAGGTTTCAAAATGTGAGTGATATTTATTTTTATTGATTGTTTTATGGCTTTCATTAACTGACCTTCCAGCCACTGTTAATCTGGAATGTTAAATTGTTCAATACTGGTGGATCTTCGGGTCCATATTTCATGAAGACTTCTTCGAAATTAACTTGTCCTTGCTTCGGCCAAGCAGGTGGTGCTTCAATTGCTACAGGCAAAATAAGAATGTAAAATTGTGTTTGTACTTAGTATTAATGTGAATTTATAGGTTCTTGTAAGATTTCATGACTATTCATATGTCTGTACTTACATCCCTCGTACATATTGTCTTCCTTTGGTAGCTCACTGTACTCTATCACCCTCTCGACGGAAGTCATCTGTGCCAAGAAATCAGCTGTGAACCGGGCAGCCATTTGCAACATCATAGTAAGCACCATTGACTGGCTGACAGCGAGACCCACGCTGCCGACGGGGATCATGTCACCTGGAAGTTAAAGTTTTACTTTAACTTCTTCTCTTCACCACCCAATCATCTAGTCCTGATAGCCAATGGAATGCCTCACACGTCACGGACATCTATACATGACCAACATTCAACTCAAAATTAATCCTTCTGCAATGGAATTAAAAATCAAGTTGATTTGTCGCTGGTTTTTCCGTGGCGTACAGAGCACGTCATTTCGTTTGTTTTGTGGCGGTGAAAAGGTTAATATTGTTAACCGCTTCCCAAAGTAAGGTGAAAAAGCTATAACATCGCCACGTAAAATGAAGGGTTAGCACACTTTGGTTGGTGTTTTTACTTGAGTGACAATATAAATGGCTTTTAAAGGAACATTTATTGTATTCGTTAGACTTCTTAGTTGAAAATTAACTCTACTTGCATGTTGTATTAAGCAATTATATTTACCAAAATCAACGAATAGGAAAATAGACATAATTGTGCCAAGGTACACGAGACAGAGGAAATCCAAATACAGTCCGAATGCGGCTGACCCGCCCATGAAGGTATAAAATGCACTTGAATGAAGATCCTAGAAAAATAAAAGAAAAATATTTATTTTACAGCATTATATGTTATCATATTTAATAGTAGTAGTCCTATTTATATGATTTATAAATTATTAGCTGTTGCCTGCAACTCCATCCGCGTAGAAGTATGAAAAATAGTTTACGTCCCATTCTCAGGCCTACCAAATATACATACCTACACAAAAAATGGCATAAAAATCGGTCAAACCGTTTTTGGTCACAAACACTGTGGCATGAGAATTTTATATATTAGAGATAGAAGATAATATATACCTGTGCTGCATCAAATATCGCGTTAAGTCGTTTTTCTGAACCGGAACTTCTTATCGTTGACAATCCTGATATCGTAGAGGTAATCATGCCGAAGACCGGACTCTTTGCTGTTAAAAAAATATTTAGGATACAATTTCGAATGCTGTTTTTCACATTAAAAACTTATTGAATACCAAGAAATATGCCCCAGAAATCAGGTTTTGATACAGCCTATTGTTCATTGATGTGATTTTATATTAACCCAGAAACATGGTAACACCAAATAAAATATCAATTAAGATCACAATACTCGTAAGTAGACCAAGAAGACCAGAAACTAAACCAAGAATGAAACGTGTGTAAAAAAAACGAGAAATACTAGACTTTAGCATAGTCGTCCTCTCAACTACTGGACATACTGATTTGAGTAAGAAATACTTATGGAAAGTCTAGCTGAGGAACTTTTTTCAAGTTGGTATAGGTAAGGTGACCCGGGGCTATTGTAGCTGGGGGGGATATTGTATCTGAGCCGTCTGAAGGCGTCCTTACGACGCCATGTTCTTCTCGGCCATTTTACGTTGTGTTCGCCAGACGACTGTCTTCATACAACACACATGAACATGGCGAGCATGACGTCGTAAGGACGCCATCAGACGGCTCAGATACAATATCCCCCCCAACCACAATAGCCCCGGGTCACCTTACTTATACCTACTGCAAAGTGCGTGTCACATGATTATGCTCACACGTACTCACTTGTACTTTCTAATCTCTTCACAGCTTGCGCCGCGTTCAGGTACCATTTCAGGAGGAAGACAAAGATAAAGACCAGGACTGCGGTCGGTATGAGCGTCCAGGGAAGCGCTAGCGCATTCAACACGAGGATGCTGGCCATGGACAAGTACATCTGGATGGTCTCCAACAACGCCCTTGGTAACATCTCATCCATCGCACCCAAATCCTTCGAGAATCGATTCAATACACGTCCTGGAAATTTTCAACCCAATTTATTTTTCTGACTCATAAAAACGCTCACGCATTCATTAGCAGTACAATTAGCAATATTCAAATCGCAGCGAGTTGTTTTGAATGTGTTTTTTTATTCTTATTTAGATAGCGCACAGGCACAGGTCAACCAGCCTCCTTTGACCTGCCAGTAACGTTATTCATACAATATCACTATTAGGTGTCTTCGTTTGTGTCACAGAACACTAATCATTCTTGTTCCAAATTAAAATCTCTCTTGCCCTCTGTGAAAGTCTCTTGGAGAAAAAAAAATACTTTTCACACCACCTGCTCGACAATGCCTTATAATATATCATGCAAACCTTTCTCAAACTAAATCATTATAGCCCTTGGCTTTCGCCGGGGTGTAATGTTGTACTGAATATCATTATAAACCGTTGGTTAGTAATGTGATTCTCACTCTCATAGTTCTTATTGTTAAGCGTTTAAAGTCTAATTTCTTCAAAATCGCACGGTGTACAACCCGTACAACGCGGGCGGCCTGCGCTGCGCCGAATTTATTTGAAAATCGAACTTATTCGAAAATCGAGCTGGTCACGCCACGGCAAGCGGAGCGAAAAAAAATCAAATACTTAAAACAAAAGCCGCGAGTGTTTCATTCAATACGCTGCAATTGTAAGTATCAAAACTGCAAACGAAGATAAAACATTATGAAAATGTCGTCGAGTGACGAAAGTGATGATTTGACTCCCGAGTCCATTAAATTAGACTCCTTAGGCATTGTTAATAATCTACTCCCAGAGAAGTCGAAGGAAAAAATACTTTACTTGTAATTTACTGTGCCAATTATGTATCATTAGAAATTAGTAACTCCCTTGAGAAGAAACCCTATACGTGAATCCATAATTCCCGCGGGAACTATTGAGGCCATTGTCCTTTAGTATACAGGCATGAAATAACATCATTGACGAGCAAGTGTGATGAAATAGTACTTTTACTTAGGTGTCGGGCTTCTAATGACTCTCGTTAGTAATCCCCTTCTTACGCCCCTTAAAGCACAATGTTGCAAAAGGTGAAAAAAGTAGAGTATACTCCTCGGAGATAAAACTGATTTTGCCTTGGGCGCGCTTAAATTCTTCACTGCTCTCAGGACTCCCATCTTAATTCCTTAATTATTTCTTAATTTCCTCACTACGCTCGGGAGTTAAATATGGAGTCCTTCGTTACGTTAAGTCCGTGACATAATACAGTGCTTTATCCCCTTGGTGTACAATCTACTATTACTCGCGTTTATTGGCGAACCAATAGCTTCCATTAGATGGAATTAAAAAAGGTTTTTTTTATTACTATAAAAAAATACGCACCCGATGGGTTGGTATCGAAGAATCTCATTAGCGCATTGATGAGATTTTTAAACACGAGATCGTGTAGATTTCTAGAGGCTCGCGCTGTCATGACGACGAAGAGGTAAATTCTAGCATGCAAGATCACAATGACGCCCAATATCAAACCGCCGTACGTCGTGAGGAATTGCCAAGTTTGGAAGAATCCAACTTCAGTGTTCCAACCGGGATCTAAAAGGAAGAAACGTTCAATTAAAGACACCTGTAACTGGCAGAGTTATTAGCAAAACGCAAAACATAGGCAAACTCACCAGGTTCTTCTTCTTCCGGCAGTCCCTGCTCGTATTGATCTACCTGGTTGGTCCTGCGACATATTTTTTTGCATTAAGTATACAGGGAGTCTCTGACCATTGAATCCAATCTGACCCTGGCTTTAAATCCAGGGTTCGATTCTAGTCGCATAACTGCGCTACTTTTGTTCTGCTACTTTTTAAAAATATGACCACTGTTTTTTTTTTCATACTAATTAAATGTTATTTTCAATGTATGCGATACAATACTAAATTGACGGCACATTGATAAATATTTATCTTAGAGATGTCAAATAAGTGTCAAAAATTATCTTAAGGCCCCAATATCAAGAGACAACGATAACACCGCCATGTTCGATACACTGATTTAACAATTAAACTTTGAGGATCAATAAATGATCAAAATTTAAAATAAAATGTTACAAAACAAAAGTAGCTTAGTTTCGTGAGTAGAATTGAATCTTGAATATAAAGCCCCGTGGTCAGAGATACCCTGTATGTATAATGAGCGGCAAAAAATCGGGCCCTCAACTGTATGCAGAAATAGGTAATTTTGTATGTAGCGTGGGCCAAACTTTATGCTGCTGAGTATACGAGATATGAGACAATTAGGTACATTATGGTTGAAAAGTAACGTGCAATTATATCGGATTCCTATCCGTTCCGTTACAAAGTAAGCTCTAATAGAACGATTAAAGTTCAGTTGTGTCGTTGAATAGACGTGAGACGAAGTTGAATAAAAAGTTTGGTTATTTTTACCAAAGACTGAGCCAGTAGTCGGCACCGGTGGCCGCGCCCTGTGTGAGCAGCAGCGCCACGACGGTGGTGAGCACGAGACACCACGACTCCACGGAGCGCAAGTATGACCACAGCACCGACCACTTCAAGCTACCCTTAGCCCTCTCTTCCGCCTCCTGGATTTGCTCCTTTTCTACCTCACTGTCTTCACTCTTAGTTGATATCCTCGAAATTCCACGTTTCATTGATGGTCTCTTTACAACCTGGAATTTAACAAATCTTATCCTATCAAAAAACATAATTCTAGGCAACACATTATGTAACACAAGAAATATATTTATTTATTTATATACCTTAGCACCATCATCATCGGGCACGCTTTCATCTTTAGTCAGGAGTAGGGAAAATTCATTTCCAGATTTGCTTAGTTCATCATAAGTTCCAATATTTTCAACAGCCCCCTGAAAATTAAATATATTTAATTAGTATGATGATGTCGTGCGATTGGTTGGAAACAATGAAAATATAATTTAATTACGTCATTCAAAATAACGATGGTGTCGGCAGCCTTCAGGAAGTGGATCTGATGCGTGACGAGGATGACGGTGCGCCCGCGCAGGTACCCCTTGATGCAGTCTTCAAATAACCGCCTACCCACATTCGCATCTACAGCGGATAACGGGTCGTCCAACAAATATATATCCGCCTGAAAATAAGTAAGGATGATTTAATGCTGGCATCATTTAACGTAGCGGATAATGAATTGCATAGTGTAAAACTTACGTCGCGATAAATAGACCTGGCTAAGTTGATGCGTGCTTTCTGCCCTCCCGAGAGAGAAACACCTCGCTCGCCCACTAACGAGAGATCGCCATAGGGAAACTGTTTGAAATCTGGCTGCAAACAGCACACCTTGCATACCTGAACCATGAAAAGCAACTTGGTACAATATGTAAATGGTAAGGCTTTTTATTGTAGGTCTACGAATAAATAATAAGTCAGGAAGCGTATCTCAGAACAAATTGCACACAAAAAGTGGCCATACCTAAACCCAAAACGACTTATGATTCAAATATGCATCAATTACAAGGTTGCAAATAGACGTGCTTGTTGATTGGTTAAAATTCAAAAACATTGGTTGGCTCGCGTGATGCAAGTCAGATGCATAAATTACTTAGACAACTGGCGTTCAGACGCATCACTTCTTACATGTAACGTTTCAATGACGTGTCATATATTGATAATGACAGCTTGTTTTATAAGCGACTTAAAGAAAAAGGAGGAGGTTATGAATGCGGTTGTATTTTTTGGTTGTTACCTCAAAGCTCCGTCACTACGAACCGATTTGAAAAAAAATTCTTTCGTATAGGAATACCTCTAATTAAGTCCCATAGGCACAAAACCAAGATCTGATGATTGGATCCTAAGGTAATCGAGGGGACTCTTCAAATATTGTACGGACACCTATGGTAATTTGGACATATTTAGTAGTAACTCGTGCATTTGCTCTTGAATATCATCATTTGATGAAGTGGAACTAATGATAAAGACAAGTGAAGACCACAGTTCACCACTGGAGTTAGGTACTACTCAATAACAAGTATTTCACGGGTTTAATTATTTTAACACGGTTGCTAAGCAATGTATGCTCCTCGTAATGCATATGGTGAAATGGAAAGGGTGGTGAAGCACCAGGACTCTTGAATAATAAACGTCTCTGCATCGAAAAAAGCAATCTTTCGTAAAAGATGATGAGCAGTTGATATTAAACTATTGTATCTTATATATTATTCACACTAAAAATCGTGAATAATATAAAGACTGTTTGTACCTATTGTTTGGGCGATACAGGAAAGAATAAAATATTAAGAGGGGTGAGGAAACTGTCATTTCCATTATGTGAGCCATATACCACAGACTTGATTTTGCATAATACTGACCATCTCCAACTGATAATGTATTTGAACATTTTTGAATATAAATCTAATTTTGCGACTGCTTACTACTAGTGGAAAGTAATCCCTGGACATTTTAATTTTGCATTGTTCCCGCACCATTTCATAACAGACGTTGGCATGATAATTTAGAGCTGTTCACAATCAAAAAATCGAAAATTTGACGTGAGCTCACTAAACTAGCAAATGCAAAATAAATGACAATCAAAATTAAATGACGCGCATGCGCACTTTAGCGCAGGACACACTTAGGACACAGTGTCCATTTTTATAATGCAGTTACAATTCCTGATTTGTTATTTGTTCGTAGTTGTACGTACCTAAATATAATATATATAACAATGTTGCAATGGTAAATTACCTAATTAGTACTTCAATTTAAAAAAGAAACCGGCCTAATGTGGACCAGTCTCCAGCACCAAACCGAAGCGAGCTTAATTTTGAGAGGACTCTATTTCTAGGGCCGGTAGGGCGTGACAGATATTTTTGCACGCTCCGCTGTGGCAGATATTAATGCAGGTGATTGTACAAATAGAATTCTCACATTTTCCCACTATTTCATTAAAAATACTGTTCTGAAATATATTACTACTAGATAAAAACCCGGCTTCGCTCGGGTAAAATGTAGACTCATAATAATATGTTTGAAAAAAAATTTTTGCCACTGAAAAGACTGTCGTACTTATCCAAAAATCTGAAGTATATTCCCAAGCCTTAATAATTATCACAAACGTACCTACTTTCACAGCTTTCGGTATTTCACGAGTAGATAGTTCTGCTAAATCTTACTTGCCCAAATAACTATGATGTCTCTGTCTCATAATCAAAGAAATTAGACCTAAAGGGCCCCTTATACGGTACGATTCGTCTGTACGATCGATCTGATGAAAATCGACGAATCGTACCGTGTGTGGGGCCCTTAAAAGGTCACAATGGAGAACGAAATGCAAACCTGTGACACCTGTGACACGTGAAGACGTGACACTAACGCCATTTTGATGTGATGACTTTGATTGACATGTTTACTTCGCAACGCCATTATATACAGTAATTTATTCAAGTTTATATTGAAAATACTCGATAATCCGAATTTTCCGCCTACAAGTTGTCGACTCGGATTGAATAATTTTTTACGCTCTTCAATTTGATGTGCATTTCGTTCGAGTCTACCGTACCCATCGTTTTTGACTCATGAAACCAATGAAGACAATAAACACATTATTTATATCCGTACAAACAAGCTTATCTTGACTATTTCCATCACTTTTATCTGATAACATTACTTAAGGCTACTAGATTTGAGTTCTCCTCGAAAAAAATAAATATTGGACAACCGGGTGGCCGAGTGGTGAGAGAAACTGACTATACGTTATGCCAATCCAATTTATGGAAAGTGTAAACAAACCGATTTAATCAAAATTCTTGTGTAAACTATCTTGTATAATACCCACTGGATCGAATCAATAACACATTTATCTATAATTCGTGTCTTTTAACTAGACGTCTAATCACTTTTTTCACCAAAATTCACTTGATTTCATTATTTAATTTTCATATGAAAAATCTTCGTCAAAATCTGACGTTATTTCTTGAATGAAACTCGTGTACCTCGTGTATAATCTGCAGTAGCATAGACTAACGCAGAGATGGTGGTAAATTTATCATTTTAAAAATCGATTAATATTCGATTGATTAAGCGATTATTATTTATTGAACTAAAAATTAAAAAAAAAATACCTACTGCTTTTATAATTGAATAAATAGTTTTTGGAATTAAAACAAGTATTGTAAATAATAAAATAGACAAAAATACTTTCATCTATTCAATTAATAAATTAACCGATTTACTGATCAGATTAATTATTTTGCAAAAGGTTTTAGGTATCATTAAATATCTGTGGTGGGGTTAATGGAGTCTATAAATTGGATTGACATAAACCATACGAAGCTTGAGGTCCCGGGTCCCGGGTGCGATTCCCGTCAGGGGCTGACATTTGTATGAATAATACGAATGTTTGCTCTTGGCTTTTGAATGTATTATATATAATTAAGTATGTATTTATCTATATAAGTATGTTTATAAGTTGCCTAGTATCCACAGTACAAGCTTTGCTTAGTTTGGGACTAGGCCAATTGGTGTCAAGTGTCCCATGATATTTATTACATTACGCATAAGCTTAACCTAACACTTAACCTAACTCACTGTGCATCAGAAATCATAATATTCATTACGAGTATCATAACATAACACAAATAGCATTCATGATTCATTGACATAGCTCAAAACAATTTTTTTACTTTTTAAAAATCTTTTTTTTTCTATTAGCCTGTAATGTCCCACTGATGGACAAAGGCCTCTCCCCTGGATTTCCCACTATTAATAAATCTTATCGAAGTAGAATGTTTTGTACTCTTTTCTTACCTCTTTATACTTGTTAACATCGTAGGGTAGACCAAACAATATATTTTCACGGACAGTGGCTGGGAACAACCATGACTCTTGACACGCGTATGAAATTCGTCCTTTGACTTGTACGCTTCCGCGGGACAAAGGTAATTCCTTCAGCAATACTTGTAACAGGGACGACTAAAATCACACAATATTATTATTAAAATTTATTGAAAATATTCGTAGATCTGACATTAAATTTTTTATGATTGGTTTTTTGGAATCTTTTTTGCATTTTTTATTTCAATTCCAAATTATTATTTTTGTTACTTTTACGGTCATCCCGTAAAACCCATATCGAAAATACAAACAGAAATATAGATGCATAGAAAAACCAGAAAAATAAGACCAGCGCTGGGAATCGAACCCAGATCCTCGGCATTCCGTACCACGTGCTATACCAGTACACCACCACTGGACAAAGGTGTCCAGTTTGTATTTTCGATGTGAAATTTTATACTTTGTTAATAATTTCTTGAGTACGCTGATTAAATTTAAAAAATATCCTGAGTGTTCAAACACGTAAAACGTTGATACAGGTTTGACGACTTACTTTTCCAGATCCTACGGGGCCTATAATAGCACAAAGCTTGCCCTTACGGATTCTCATTGACAAATTGTTGAGCGTCATTTCCTCTGATTTATTAGAGTTTGTCCAAGAAGCAGCGACGTTTGCGAGTTCCACTATATAGTCCCCTGCTACGGATGGACGCCTGGCAACGTCGACTGTCACTAAAAAAACAACTTCTTTAATATCAAAATACCACTACCAAGTTTCTTAATATCCTCAATCAACATTTAATTAAATCATTAGATTACCGGGCAGGGTCCCATTTCCGAATTCGTCACTCTTAGAGTACTTTTTGGACACAATGACACTTGGCAAATCGTGTCCTTGTTTCGAGTTTTTGAACGTCACCGGCGGTTTGGTTCCATTTTCCTTTCCAGGTAAAATGGCTAAATCTTCTCTTTCCTCTGTAATTAAATTAATTTAAGTAGTTGTAAGCTCAACACACGTTGAACATTAACATACAGCATTAATAACTGAATAAAAATAAATGTTCAATTACCCATAACTAAGAATTCCTGAATACGTTCTAAAGACACCATCATTTCAGAAAGACTGGCAATAGCGAATGGAAGTATAAGTGTCAAATTCATCTGAATGATAGAAAAGTACTGCTGAATAGGATAAATCTGTAAAACAACATGAAAATTAAGTTTGAAAAATGATAAAGACCTTATAAACGTTTCATTTCAATTTATATTTCCAATGTACATACCGTCGTGGCTGTAATCATAGATCCTGTGAGAATTAGCGTCAATATGGTAAAGAACAAAATACTCCTCTCCGTAAACAGCATGAATCCGAGGAAAACGCTGCGAATCAACATGGACCTTTTCACGGAACGCATTTCATACGACCGAGCCGCTTTCACTACTGCTTGGAATGGGATTTCCCACGCATACATCTTTATGACCTGGAAATTACCATAAAACTAGCAGCTACCTACTTTAAAAGTTACTTTAAGAGCGAATTACATTAGTTATGTTATGCAACGGATATCTCTAACGTTAAGTTTACAAATTCCCAAAAAACTCTCCTCGTAAGAAACCCGCTGATGAGGACATTTGGTAAAGTAGTGGCAGTCCGTCTCTATTTGAACTTCATTGTTTCACTACTTATTCGGTAAAAATAATATGTTTTATGCACTCTCGCGTTAAAATATATCTCACAACGTAGGATTATTTTTATATCAATCAAAAAGTTATGCTCATGGCCTTCAGTTGGATGAAAATATTCATAAATATATAAGTTAAGAACCAACCTGAATCCCGTTAATAATTTCACTCATTAATTTAATTCTCTTATCAGTTCTTCCGGCAGTTTTACGTCTGACAACAGCGGTTAATTTTGTAAGACCAGCTGTAAAAACATTATAATGTTTACATTTTAATTCTCAGTGACAGTAAACATTATACAGTAAGTACGTACCTACATATTGTTAGTATTTACGTACCTTGGATTGGTAAGATAAGTATGACTACACCAAACAGTCCAACAAAGGGGGCCCAGCCAGCAGCGACGTATAAGAAGTAAAGCACGACGGCTGCCTGAACAGGAATGAGCCATAGCTGGTGTAGGAACATGAACGAATAATCGAACCTGGCTATGTCGTTTGACATCAGATTCACCAGCTTACCAGCAGCGATGTCACCTAGAGACACTTGGTTCATGCGTAGCAGCTAAAACATAAAACTGGTTTTAAAAAGTACTTATGTGAAGTTTACCGTTTGATGATAAAATCAGACAATACCTTTCTGTATAGAAGTGACGTACATGCCACTTTGACTTTTAAACTAAAACGGTTGACGAAGAGGGTGTTGTGATGTTGGCACATCATTCCGATGAAATTCAGACCTAACATCCCAAAAGCGTAGTAGCCAGCTTCAGCCTGGCTAATGGTTGCGTCGGCGGACCAATAAGATAACAGCTGAGTGAACAGCAAAGGCTGGAGCGTTCTGAAAACGTTGTTATTTAAGAATATCAGAGGTAATTATCGCAAGGTTGATTGAGAGATTTGCACCGTTATCGCAATTTATGTCTGATTTTAATAATCAGTGAATAAAATGTACTAAAATTTACATTACGAGTATTATTTAGTTTACTAAAAAAATGCGTTGTGAATTTTTTACTCGTAAAGTTAGCAGCAGAAATAGATGAAAGGTCACGGAGCTCAAAATGACTTCCACACGACTCTGCAGCCAAAGTAAATATGTCAACCATCATTCACTTTTGCTGCTATGCTAACTTTACAAGACAATCCTAATAATTACTCGTAAATTAAATACTTATTTATTAGCACGTATTTCTTACGGATATGCAATGGAAGTGATTTAGAAGTTCCACTCTGCAGATGGACAAATAGAATGGGTATCAGCGCAATTCTTATTCGGGTAGCAATCTACAGGTTTTTAAACATTAATCTTTTACTATTGTACAACGAAATTAAAGCAGTGGCGGGTGGTACTTGGACAGCACTAGCCAGAGAAAGAGAAAAGTGGAGTCATTTGGAAGAGGCCTTTGCTATGAAAAAGCACACAGATATTACAACCAATGAAACAGACAATTAAAGAACCCAACCAACTGTGAAATATCTGATAGAAAACTTATAATAATTATAATAATATAATAATAATTGTACAAGTACGTAAACTTTTACGCGCAACAAAAGTAGCTTTACCTCGCTGCAGCATTAATTGAGAGATATATGGCGCCGGGCAAATAAGCCACCCAGTAGGCCCGCCACAAGGCTCCCCATAGAGACGGATTCCTGTTTTCTGCCATCGCTTTTTCGTACTCCACGAACCAATAGCTTGAAGAAACAAGTGAAATCACAATTAAATGTTACAGAAATACACTCTAATTAATACGATAATCTTATGCAATAAAGTTAGTACTGTAAAATGTCTTCAACCCATAGAAAAGGCCAGATCTATGATTCAAAAAATACTTTGTGAAAGGCTAGAATAGGGATGTAAAAAAAAGTAATGAAACTTCGAAATAATAAAATAACGATTTGAGTGACGTAGGGTTCAATATTTTTTTAAAGACATTCGTTAATTATACCTCTATTATTGCAGAAATATACTAACAACATGCGAGCAAAGCAGTAGAATTAATAGTATTCGCTTGGCATACTCAAATAATGAAGTGCTTTGTAAAGTTACTTATTATGCAGCTTGAATACATACCGTTCGAACATCGTACCCTGTCTGATAGAGTCATATTTTTTTCCTGGTACAATCAGGTCATCTTCTTCCACATCCCTCCTGTTTCCTTTGAAAAGCACCGGACAAACCCAGCATATGAAAATTTGTGAGATAATGTTGGGTTTACTTCTTTTCTTCTCCGCTGCTACATCTTTCGGTATTTCTTTTAAATTATCCATTTTCAATCATATGCTTACATCACTTTCACAAAAATCACTTGATATATAACTTATTGTTATTAAACTTTTAATTTGTAGTATGCTATTAGAAATTATTATTTTAAATATATTAATGCGATATGGAAGTGCGTAAAGCGCTACATATAAAGTAGGAGATCGTAGCTTACTAATCGACGACACGATTTATATGAGTTGATATCGCATTTTAATTTGATTACTTATCAATATGATGCATTATCAGGCGTAGTCGAATATATGACATGTTCTAGTTTAACCGGACGAGTCCCAAATTATACTTGTCATCGGCCTCGTCGTCTCTAACGCAGAGGGTTAATAACTTAGCCATATAGTAAAGGAGACGATTTTTTTTTATCGAAGATGCACCTCTCTAATATTCGAAATCTAAACTTTGATTTTAAACCTCTCGACCGGCCCTTATCGACGAAGCTTATTACCATCACTTTCTTAAGTGTGTTACATTAAGTTTCTATAAACTAGGTAGCGATTGAAACATGCTTCTTGGCGCAGTCCATAAAGTGGAATCTAAGTGCCAAAACTCTAAATATTGGTAAAAACAATACCTGTCTAACAGTAGGAACTGCCATAAAAATACAAATGAACTACCTAAGACAAGTTGGTAAAGACCAACTTTTAGAACTTAGATTCCACTTTATGGACTGCATCAAGAAGCATGTTTTAATTGCTACCTAGTTTATAGAAAAAAACATAGTAATATTTTTTTGTGTAACATAGTTATATAATTTGTTTTTTACTAATTCCATGTAGGAAGATGCAGATGAAAAACTCAAAAAGAAATAAAAGTTCAGTAAAAAATGCTATTTTATTTGTTACCAATTACATGAAAGTTATATCACCATTTTTGTAGCAGACTAGTAAATCTCTCTTTGGGAATGAACAGGACAAACTTTGGAACTTAAAGAATCACATGTGCATTGAGCGTTAGCCAATTTATCTTCAATGTTTTCCACAAGCATTTTTACGTGACAAATAGGGACCATTTTGCAATCGCAGTTTACCGTGCTAGAGTCTGAAGTATTAGCCGTATTGTCAATCAGTGCTGTATCGCTATCGTCAAATTGTATGAAAGATTCCTTTGGATAAAATAATTCACATTTTTTGTTTTGTTTTATAACACTAAACCGTTCAGATTTGCGTCTGCTTGGTGTTGTAAAATAGTCACTACAATCAAGAGAGGTATCAGATTTTGGCTTTCGCTTTCGTCCTGTTGTGTTCGTGGTTACATGCGACATACTAACGCTTTCTTTGGATTCTTTTAAAATAATATCTTTTTCACTATTGGTATTTATTTCAGATTGACATACATTACTTTTAGCTCTATGAATTGATTCATATTCGTATGCAAGCTTTGGATAAAAACCTTCTCTGATCTCGACGTAATTGACAGTCTTCGACAGTTTATCAGGTGTGTTATCCAACATATAAGATACATTATGAGAGATAGTATTATTTTTCATATACGTTTTCCAAATATCTTTTATTTTGAGTCTATCGTTTTGTGCCCTAACTGTCGATTTTGTACAAACGCAACCTAAGGCCGTGTCACAACAGCAGTTCATTGTGTACCCGATATACGACAAGGAAGCATTCCGAGCTTTTTTATTCACTCTATTCATTTCCTGTTGGTCACCAAATATTCGTTCTATTTCCATTTGGATAGCACTTTCTTTGTTACTTACACATAAAGGCTTACGGGTAGGAAATAAATCGGTTTCCTTTTGCAAAATTTTTAGTTCATCCAATGAATTATCATTGTTCTCTATCAATTCTACAAAATTTGGGTGTGAGCCTTTACTGACATTTTTAGTTTTATCGCAGCAGTCACTAACGCTTTTTGTATTATTGAAACCATCTATAGTTACAATTTTAATATTTTCCTCCATTGTTTGCACTTCTGTGTACATATTGTTTTTTTCCATGGCATTACATGACTTCGTTTCCATAGAATGATACGGTGACACTTGAGCTGATACGCTGTGTATTAACGAAGAAAGATTCTCGGGTTCAATTATATCTTTCTGTGGGGACTCACCATTACTATATATATCTGTCGTCGGAGTACAGTTTAATTCAATAATTTTAGGCACTTCTTTCATATTACAGTCATCAATGACAATATCTAAAGCGTCTTTCGTTTTCTCATTTGTATTTAACTTTGTTTTGTTACTAGGCTTATTTTTTTTACATTTACAAATTTCTTGGAGCCGTTTAAAATCGTTTTCGATTAAATAACTAATATCATTTAAAACGTTGGGTAAAACTACATCATCCTTCGTTTCACTTTTGGATTGACACTGACATTTAACTCGCTCTATTTTAGTTCTAAGGTATTCGTACAGTAAACTATATGCTCTCTTCCAACTTCCTTTTACTTGACTATTTCCTTCACATTCACATGTTACGGTATTAGTCGTATCGAAAATAAGTTGTTTCACTCGTTGTAAAATATCTGTGAATAGTTTTTCCGCATCACAGCGTGGTATACAAGACGATTTGCAAACAGAATGCTTAAAATCATCCAATTTACCTCTCAAGTATTCTTCTAATAATTGAAAAGCGTTGACTTCTAAATCTGTTGAACCATTTACATCAAAAGTTGGACAACAAATGCAAGGTTCATCTGACTGGACATCATTTTTAAAATTCTGAACTTCTATAAATTTATCAACGTGCAAGCAATTCGTTTTAACAAGAAAATGTTCATTATTTTTGTTATGAGCATTTGATCCTTGGAATGCACTGTATGAAATACCAATATTACCGCTTTCAGGTAAATTGATTTTATGCATCGATTGTTCGATATTTAGATTTTGTAGAGACGACTGGGAAGTGACGTTTGAAAGAGTAACTCCTAAACATTTAATACAGTTTTCAATATTATCTTGAAACAGTGCTGAGCATTTAACACTCTTCAAAGAAGTTTTAACACTAACTGCTACATCATCAACGTCCCTGTTTTGATTGTTTTTGGTTAGAGTCGCGGAGTCTAAGTTGACGTTGAAATCATGCATTGTTCTGCTCTCAATTGGCAAAGAGTTTTGAGTCATTACCGTTTGCGTATCAATTTCTTGTTTGAGGTATATTGGAGTCGAAATGCAACTTTTGCACATACATTTTTTAGAATTAATGCACTTGAAAGGGAATTTGTCAGCATTTTTATAGCACATAGGTCCATCATTTTGATTCTTTTCACATTCACATGAATGTTCAGTACTTTTCTCTAAATTAATGGCTCCCATATATTCTGAATCAGTCAATGCAGGTAATTCCACTTCAATTTTCGACTTCGCAGAAGTTTTAACTTGTTCGATTGTATCTGTTAAAGTTTCACTGTCGCACAACGCTTTAACATTCGGACTACTCACTTTGAACAATTCTAGGTTTTCAATACTTTTACCATCCAATATTTTAATACGTGGTTTTTCTTGAATGTTACTTACAATTTGTTGACTTATCTGAAATATAGACTTTTGATTTTCTGGTCTTTTATCGATATTTTGCTTCTCTGGTATATCAACTAAATCATCTCTCCATTTGGTTAGAGTTTCTAAAAGTTTGTTTATGGAAATATCTGATGGTTTTTTATGAAAACAAATACACTTTTCCGTACATGAGGACAAGGTGGAAGCTTTATCGTAAAAACTAATTTCTGGGGTGACCGCTTTAATATTTTGTGCTTGGCTCTTGTTTGATAAATTACTTTCATTGTCTCTCGAAACACTTTGCTTACAAGTTGATCCAGATCCACTTTTAGGTTGTGAGAACACCTTACTTTGAGTAGAAACTTTTGTTTTTGCATCGCAAAGACACATGTTGACTGCAAATTGCTGTGTAGGTCTCTTAAAATCTTTACCTGATGCTTTCGTCCGAAATTGATTAAAAGCTTGTTTAAAAGGTTTGTTTGTATTAGTTGCAGGCTCCAAAGATTTTTTTCTATTTGTTAATTTAGTGACACCACTGTTTTTTGTTAATCCATCAGTTTTAAATGGTCTTGGGCAATTAGGATCTTTCTTCATAATCCCAGTAGGTTCACGAATTTCCAGCAAAGAAGGAGCTGGACTTATGACCTTAAATAATGAGATTTTTTTATAAATTAAAAGTTATAATTTAAGAACTCCTTGGTATAATCGATATAGTGAAGTGACTTACAGAAGCAAACTGAACCATTTTTACAATATTTGCTTCCATTGTTGTAAGATCTTCACGCTTGATAATATTCTATACAGAAAAAGAAACATGGATTGGTTATGCACGTCATAATCATTAGGACTTGTATTACAAAGAACAGAGGCCGTATTCTTAACGTTTCTGACGCTTGCGACTGCAATCAAATGACAGATTTCGCATACAAAAACTGTCATTTGATTGCGATCGCAAGCGTCAGAAACGTTAGGCAATACGACCTTAGGATACCCACTTTTTTTAGATCTTCAATTTGAACCCTGAGCTGAGAGACGTCTTCAAGCGTACGACGTAAATACTTCGGAGGAGTTAATTCATTGTTCGTCGTATCCTTGCCACCAATTAAAGGGGGTTTAACTAGACATTGGTACACCGCTAAAAAAAGTAAGATATTTTACAAATATAGGTGATCGATCATGCATGATTATAGTCCATTCAGGATAACATTGGACTCTAGAAGGTCACAGAAGAAGAGGTTCTAAATATTTTTTGTGAAGTCGTAATAATGATGATGATAATGATGATGATGATGATGAATAAAATAAGTGATATGATGAAGTCATAATTTTGTTTACTTCGTAAGTAGATTAATGCGTAATGTACTTACAAAATAACACAATATTCATACGTAATTTTCTACATAATATAAATTCGATTTATATATATACATAATTTAATTACTGTGTTTCGTGGACTCATCCGATCTCATTCCCTGTTTAAAAATATTCTACTCGTAGTTTCTGCTATAAAGCGCAAGCATTTTTCAATTCCAAATTTTATGAAATTTGGTGCAGTGCAGTTGTGAAAAGTTAACTATTCGTATATGATTAAAGGTCATCACATTTTGATCCAAACTGGCGATTAAAAGCTATAAATAATGTACAGAATATTTCTTGAGTCAGCAATATTATAAACGTTCCGTTTCTTGCAGAATGTTCTTTACCTCTGCCTCTTTAGGTATTTTATAGGAAGACATTTCTGTTTTTAACAAAATAGGAAAAGTTTTTTATTGTATGTAAATTATTATATGAAAAATAGCA
The DNA here is from genome assembly GCF_025370935.1 of Choristoneura fumiferana. Classification (NCBI taxonomy): domain Eukaryota; kingdom Metazoa; phylum Arthropoda; class Insecta; order Lepidoptera; family Tortricidae; genus Choristoneura; species Choristoneura fumiferana. Next base: position 13,389,476 of record NC_133472.1, read on the forward strand.
AAGTTCTCGTAAACAGCAAATCTCACTAATATTCATTATAATTGCGAAAGATTGTATGTTTGTTTGTTTGTTACCTACCACTTCACGTCTTAAACGCTGAACCGATTTAGATGAAATTCCGTATACAGATAGTACAAGTCCCGGTGAAGGACATAGAATCCTAGTTTTTATCCCGGAAAATTGCATAGTTCCCGCGGGATAGCAATAAACGGATTCTACGTGAACGGAGTCCCGGACAAAGTAAGATAATGAATAATGGAAATCAGTATTGACGTCTTCGATATTTTAATTAGAATCAAGTTTAGACCGTATACAAAAAAATTCAATTTATTAAATGACTCCCTAAAGCGTGCATTATAAAGAACCTATTCTCCTTCTGTCCATTCCTATATTGAACAGACTGTAGTCGATTGTAAAAATTATAAACAGCATAATATAAAATAATTTAAATTACCCGCTCCTCTAGGCGCACAACCCCTACCCGAAGCACAATCACATTGCGTGTGTTGAATTCTCGGCGGAGAAGTGCAACAAGACGAAGGATGACACTCGCACGGAGGCTTGCCCTGCTTTGCCAAGACATCCTGAGCCTGCTGAGCTAGTTCTTTCGCTTTCTCCTTGAACAACTGCTCAGCTAGTTTTGTGGCCATCTTTTGCGCTTTGCACTCAAGCGCGCGTGATTGCCAATCTTCGCTATGCATGGACTCACACGGCATATCCGCCTTCAGTGGTTTGTCAGCACAAGACGCACCGACCCACTGTGAAAAATATTATTTACATTTAATAAGAATACACGTCAACCAGCTTATACCCGTGGCTTTGCCTGCGTAAACCATCCGATCTAACATTTGAATTGAAATTTCAAGATATTACTATAATCTCGTGGCAATCCCCATGAATTCAATCTTGATGTTCATTTATCTTGTATGATTCTTGCAGTTTTGCCTCTATACATGGCACACGTGGAAATAAAATATAGCCTACTTATGTGTTATTTCAGATGGCTTCAACGTCGATTTTTGGCTTTAAAAGCAATAATTAATCTTTAAATAACCAACACTTATTAACGATTTTAAAAGAAAATTTATCACTAAGACATAATTAGTTTTAGTGCGACCTCTTTAGTACTGTTATTTGGCAAGTCATCGTGTTGTTGTGCTAAAAAGATGTTTACCGTGGCGTGATATTTTTCTATGGACGTAGCAATGGCGATATCGAGCTCTCCAAGTAGTAGTTTGGAGAAGTAATCACGAAGGTTCGTTTTAACTGGCGTAGTACGATCCCAATTGTGCTTGTCTTCCAAGCATTTCAGGAGTTGGCATGGCATCTGAGCACCAGTGTCCCCAAGTTCCGATTGCAAGCCTCCGAATAAATCAGCGAGCAAATTAGAAAGTAGCTGACTCCTCAATGATGTGCACGAGCATGAGTCCTGACAACGGAAATAAATGAATGTGCAGTTATTACTAGTACAACTTACAAAATCCTTAGTTATATTTGTTGGTTGGTGCTACCCCGTTGTAGGTATAGGAACCAAAACATTCCGTCTGGATTAAGCTCACCTTCCACTGCGAGCGGAGCTACTCAGTTTAACGTACTTACATACTCGTAGATCGGCTTCCACCGAACTTCTATGAAGGTTATCGATGTAAGCTTCGCTCGCGGTGGACGGAGCGCATATTTTTCTTGCGAAACTATCCGATTTGCCAATGTTTATTATTAAATATACTTTACTAAAAAATACTGATATATTTACATATCAGTTTTTTTTTCTCTGAAATTCCGTCATATTTCCTATTATGTCGAGATATTTTTGCAGGTGTTGTGCAAGGTCCGCCCGGATTAGCAATCACCACCATCTTGCACGCTAATCCTGCCGTGAAGCAGCAGTGCTTGCACTGTTGTGTTTCGGTGTGGAGAGTATGACAGCCGGTGAAATTATTGGCACTTGAGGTATCCCATCTTAGGCCTCTAGGTTGGCAACACATCTGCAATCCCCCTGGTGTTGCAGGTGCCTATGGGCGGTGGTGATCTCTTACCATCAGGAGACCCACTTGCTCGTATTATATATATTATATATTTATTTTTATTTGACTGGGTGGCAAACGAGCAAGTGGGTCTCCTGATGGTAAGAGACTCGCGCACTGAAGATTCCATATATTATATGGAATCTTCAGTGCGCGAGTTCTACTCACTCTTGGTTGTTCATTTTTGTATGGTTTGACAAACTTCAGTAACAAAACTACAGCTAAATTCAGGATGTAAGAAAGAAAGGCTTTCCGAAAATCTATCTAATTAACATTTCACACTTATCATATCACATTCTTTGTTTGCTTTGCGGTGACATTGATAAGTAGATTTAGTTTAAGTACAATCAAGTCCATAAATATGAATACAATTTAACACCCTGTTACAAAGAAGAGTTAATAAATGTATTTAGTCTTTCCCATTCCATCTCATCCCCCATCGCTTCCATCGTCTGTATTTCCGGATAAATACAACCTAGGGCTCTTCAAGGCTAGAGGAAATAAGCTGTTACTGAACCGGTGAGATAACCGTTACCCTCATCTGAACTTTTCATCAGGTGAGATTGAGTCAAGACTGACTCGTGATTGACCCCTGGGGTTAATCCCGACGAAGCCGTTAAGTAAAATGAGTGATTGATTACGTAAATAACAATAAGTTTACCCTTCGACCTAGATCATAAACTAGTATAATAATAATCGAAGAAGTTGTGGCAGTCCTCATGATGATCACTGTGGCATTTGTAATGTTAGATCTTACAGAGTTATTCAGCCCTATACAGTATAGCATTCGTCTTTAGGGTTTCATGATCGTCCTTATATCCCCTTTAACACTTTTATTTTTTTATGAAAAATTTGTGACTTTTATCGCCAGTACATTTGCTAACATGATCGTTTAAGTGTTGATAATTGTTGCTCGAAAACGAACTAAATGCAAAGGCTAGTTTTCTGTTAATCATGCTGTTGGGTACATAGATAAGTGGTAATCATTTTGTTAACAACCTGTTATCTACAAAATGTGACTAACATACTACCCAATGAAAAATAGAAGGCAATAAGTGACGAAGCTGTGAGCAGACGCCATAAAAATGAATACAGGTAAAATCCTTAATCCGGAATACACTTTAATGTAAGAAACCGAAAGTCTTAAATTTCACCCCCATTTTAACCCCATTTAGGCACGAGGCACTTGCGGCAGGAAATTGTAACGCGCGCTTTTTCTTTCTGCCAAATATATAACACGCAACGCAACCATCATATTGGTCACGGGAAACGTTTAGATGTGTGTACGTTTCGTATTTGTGTGGTTTTTACTTTGATACAAGGTTCGAGCAACAAAATTCAACATTGGTGTAGACGTAGGCGGTAGGTGTATGTAATACCGTGCATACAGTTCGAATGATAGCAAAATTGTCGTGTAAAAATAATCCGAAGGATACTCCCATCGTAAATGGTTCGTGCTTTTAGGTGCCAAAAATCTTTTTTTGCACATCCGGGAAAAGACTGTGACACATTTCTTTAACTTAACTCTTCAAGCACCGTAATATAACAAGCGCAATATTGCGCTTGTTACATCATACAAAGACGAAAACTACTTACATATTATTATGCATGGAAACCTCTATCAGTTTCTTTTATATTCTTTAGTTTATATCTTTCACGGACCTGTATTGAAGTAATTAGATGATTTTGATGGACTCACCTCGAATTGATCCTCTGGTGTGCACCGACAGAGCGCCGCCAAGGACGGCGTTCGCTTGGCCGTCACCGAGGCGTCGACGGGTAACTTGCAGCGACATTCCATCACCTTCTTATGGAGCTCTGCAAGCTGTTGTCTCTTTTTGACCAACTCATCCTGTTGGCCTTTCATGTTGCTGTCGCACAACAATTGACAGTCTTCCAGATCTTCCGCTAATCCGTTTCTTTCGTGGCGTAAGTCATCGAGCTGTAAAGGCAATTCCCAAAAGTCCATTAGGAAAATAAAATTATGGAAATTTGGAATGTACCTACGTAATGAGTTTAATCGAAAAAACGGTCAAGTGAAACGGTAAGCAGTCATTTTAGTTAAAAAAATCGTTTTTTCTAAGTACAAGTATTTTTTGACTGTACTTATTGCTGTATAACTTGCATTGCATCATCATCCTACTTAAATTATGTACATCAAATTCAAGTTCAAGGTTGCCTGGAAGAGATATCTCTTAAGCGATAAGGCCGCCTATTGCTTATCTTGTAGTTCTCTCACTATGTACCTGTTTTCTATTTTTTTGTATCTTTTACTATTTCTGGTGTACGATAAAGAGTCATTGTATTGTTCTGACCACTGAAACTTGATCAAAATTAACTTGCAAGCTTTGAAGTAATCAATATGTATACGCGGTATGAGGCGAGCCCTGTATCAACATGCATTTTTATCATCTGTCGTTTGTATTAAAAATATGTAGTAGTAGCGGAAAAACTAGATGACCAGTTGTGATTGTGAAACTCAAAATGATCATATACAGGACTCACAGTAGATTTACATTCATGGTAGTAAAAGAGTGTGGTATGGTATACAAAGTGTCTTTAAGTAATTCCAGAATGTTTCAGCAGATGATTAGATTACCACACTTAACACCACTTTAAAATTAAATGTAACTTTAAGTCGGTTAATAAATAATACAGAGGAGGAAAAAATGAAAATATATTTAATTGTGATTGATTTAATTGCAATTACTTTTTTAATCAATTAAGGTTACCCCCTTACAGTCGATCTTTCGAATATATAACATATATAAAATAAGTATTCATATTAACTAAATAATTTATACAAACCGAGAATCTACTCGTGTGTCTCCGTGACAGCGGGAGCGCTTTTAACTTCTGCCGTCCAGGCGTGACTTGCGACAACTTATCGTGAAGCGATGAGATTACGATTAATCATACTTATTATCGTTAAAATTATTTAGCAATTGAGCTAAAAACCACATCAGTCGAACTATCAAGAATTATTCTTCACTTTACATTATAATCTATGAAGTAGTGCTTTAAAATAAAGAAAATTTTAAGAATTTTACGTAAGTTCTTAATTTAATTGAGCTTGTAAATCTTTGTGTAAATATTATTAACAGGCATAAATACGCGGGGTATACTGAAAGTTCCTGGAATACAATAATAATAAATAGGCCAGGGAATGCAATAATAATAAATATAACTATTTATGATACATTTATTGTGTTTCCAAATTATTTGTTGGTATGAGCTGCAGGCCTTTTGAAATCCCTAGCTTTGCACGCTCTGCTGGTAGCTTTAATATTGCGACGTAAGCCGTGTTTTTTGGGCCACTAAGTCCTTGCTTTAATTTACTTGATTTAAGTTTTAAAAATTATATGATGTGCTTTATAGGAGATGCTCCATTACCGACTGAGAAGACAACTGAACGGAGGGTCCAGGGATTGCCAGACTCTCACCGGCTAAAAACCTGGCCAACTGCCTGAAGCTTTTTATGGGGTGGAGAGGATTGGATGGGTTTCTTATCTACCCACAGAATCTTGCTCCAGCCATTTGCTGGAAAGCCGGAACAGGAGCACCCATTTTCCCGTTAGGCTCTGCGAGTAACCTGAGGACTAATATTGCCCGGTCATGATTACGAACGCGCATCCAGCGGCCCAGCCAGCGGCGCGGTCAGCGCTTTCTCTTTTCATTGTGTGCGCTGCCAGGTGTCTGTCATCCACAAAGCGAGTAAAGATATCGCTTGCCGGACCGCCCTCCACAGAATCACTAGTCGTAACCGAGCCAACAGTAGGTTAGCCCTTTTTTAACCCCCGACGCAAAAATATGGGTGTTACAAGTTTGAACGCCACGAGTGTCTGTGTCTGTCTAGCTTACAAACGGATAAACCAATTTTGATTGTTTTTTTATTCAAAAGCTAGTTTAATAGAAATGAAATGACCTTTAAAATAAGTTTCAATGACGGGGATTTTTAACTTTTCAAAATTGGTTAGGTTAGGTTAGGTTAGGTTAGGGATTGTGGGATACGTTAAGTAACAAACTTTTTTAGATGTCGGGAAAATGGCCTTGGAAAAGATTCCAAAAAACTTAACTACATATTTTCGCACTTACAGTCCGTGAGCTCTTAGAAAATCCTTCGGGTTTCGGGAGAAATCGAAAGGATTCGTGTAGTCTTTGATGAATTATACCTAATCCATTGTACAATAACTTGCTGTTATTTATAATAAATAAAATTTAAATTATATTTTCCCATTCAAGCACATTTATAATTTTTGAATCTCACCAAAACAGGTTGGTTGGTGATCATTGTGGTAAGCACTAAATGTCAATGTCCGTTTTTTCGCCTGCCGTAGCAATAAAGTATATGGCAAATTCAGAAGTTACGAAATACTCTATCTTATCTTCTACTATAGGCGAAGTCGCGTACTTGGCATCGCAGCTGCGCAGTGGTGGCGTCCTCTAGGTTGCACTCGACGCCGACGCGGCCGATCTGGTCGCGCAACGCGGCCAGCTCCTCGCGCATGGCGCGCTCCGCCTCGTGCACCAGCGCCTGCGCAGAGTCCGCCGCGCCCTCCATTGACAGCTGCTTGCGCCTGCTCTGCTCCTCCTTGAACTGTGACAAAAGAAAATTATATACTTACTAGCCTATTGCCTGCGGCTCCGTCTGAGTACAAATTCATTTATCGCTATACCGCGTGAACTATGCAATTTTCCGGGATAAAAGTATACTATGACCTTCCCCGGGACTCGAACTTTTTGCACATAAAATTTCATCTAAATCTGTTCAGCGGTTTAGTCGTGATGTGGTAACAAATAAACAACAAACAAACCGACTTACAAACTTTTGCATTTATAATATTTGTGGGGTAGAATTTCATTAGTACTATTTTTAAGTATATTTTTTCTAAAACTTTCTAAATTTGGATGGCCATCTGTTAGAATGTACCTACCTATGTTATTCGTATACTCGCGATAACTCGCACAACATGGCGGGGACATTGTAAGGTTTTTTTAAAGATGGCGGATGGCAACCGAAGGGATAGATAGAGTTTGGAGACAAATTATTCGCAAACTATAAAAATACCTAGTATCTGTCGCGAGAACACGTTGGGAAATTTCGCCGTAAAATGAAAGCTTGAAGCCCCAGATTCGCATCCCAGCACCAGTATTTATTTTCTGTCATATCCAATGCGTTCTACGTAATAATTAGTTGAAAACCACAAACTCATCTATTGTATTTAAACCATTTATGTCTATAAAAAAATGCCTAATAGGATTTGTGATAAAAACCAAAAAATGATGTCATGACAAAGACTACACAATAGCAATCAGTGATATAGATAGCATAACAGGTGGATAGATAAAATAAAAGTAAGTTAAAAAGTAAACAGCTATATAATTAGTTGTACTTAAAAAAATGTTCTTTCAAGTTATTTAGTAGCAATGTGCTATTTTCTGTGTGCCGGCATGGCACAGAATACAATACTAGAAGTATCTACAGAAGATTGTCACTGCAAACTCATTTGAATAAAGCTCTCGCTGTGACACAAGAAAGTGCAATTTCGGTAGCACAGCGCTACTTTCGCTGCAGTCATATTAACTTACAAGTTGCCTCTCTTCCTATCGAGTATCTCATATTATTATCCCTTCTGATTACATTAGGGCCGCCTTCTTAAAAAAATATTTAGTACTTATAAGTTACTAGGCCTTTACATATGACTACGCATACGTAAACGTAACGTAGGTATGCTTTTAATTGAGGTATACCTAGGTATATCTCAATCTATTTATGTGAAAAATTGAGTTTTATGCATATTTTCATTATGATCAAATACGGAGCGTCAAGCACTTCTATTACATAAATTACGCGTACATAAATGTAAGTAATGCAATAGCAAAAAGGCGTGTGATATCGGGGACGTCATCATAGCCCATTGTTTTCGTGAACTGTCTTGCCGATACCTGTGGCTGCACGTCACGGTAGCTACTAATGTCATATGTAAACGTCTTGTCGATACCTGGGGCCGCACGTCACGGTAGCTACTAATGTCATATGTAAACGTCTTGCCGATACCTGTGGTCGCACGTCACGGTAGCTACTAATGTCATATATAAGCGTTTTGCCGATACCTGTGGCCGCACGTCACGGTAGCTACTAATGCCATATGTAGGTAAACGTCTTGCCGATACCTGTGGCCGCACGTCACGGTAGCTACTAATGTCATATATAAACATCTTGCTGATACCTGTGGCCGCACTTCACGGTAGCTACTAATGTCATATATAAACGTCTTGCCGATACCTGTGGCCGCACGTCACGGTAGCTACTAATGCCATATGTAGGTAAACGTCTTGCCGATACCTGTGGCCGCACGTCAAGGTAGCTACTCCAGGGTACAATTGAACTGAAAAGAAACATTCCTTTATTTTAAATTGAACAAAACTGCATTCAAAGATCTTCTAAACTTCCCTTGTCTAACCTGGGAATCGAACCAACTAAAAATTAAAAAATAAAAACTCGTTATTTTATTATACGAACCAATAGGATTATTGTTCAGGAGAAAAATAGCGAGTGTTTATTTTTTTAATTTTTAGTTGGTTCGATTCCCGGGTGAGACAAGGGAAGTTTAGAAGATCTTTGAATGCAGTTTTGTTTCATTTTAAAAATAAAGGAATGTTTTCTTTCAGTACAAGTAGCGAACTAAAGGATTTAAGGCAGTTGCCCTCCAGGGCCCATTGATTCTTTCCACCCTGTATAATATAAATATATATAATCTATATTAATAATTTCGTACCGGTCTACGGTAGACTCGAACGAAATGCACATCAAATTGAAGAGCGTAAAAAATTTGTCAATCCGAGTCGACAACTTGTAGGCGGAAAATTCGAATTATCGAGTATTCTCAATACAAACTTGAATAAATTACTAAGTATATAATGGCGTTGCGAAGTAAACATATCAAAGTCATCACATCAAAGTGGCGTTAGTGTCACGTCAACACGTGTCGCAGGTGTCACAGGTTTGCATTTCGTTCACCATTGTGACCTCTTTAAGGGCCCCACGGTACGATTCGTCGATTTTCATCAGATCAATCGTAGGTACAGACGAATCGTACCGTATATGGGGCCCTTTAGGTCTAATTTCTTTGATTATGAGACAGAGACATCATACGTACATACGTCATCATACTATTATGTAAAGTCTATTTTTCCTAACAAATAAAATATTTTTTCATTTTTTCATTTTCATTTTCATTTTTCACGTAGTCAGTCCCAAAGTTCTGTCACTGGCACATTATTTTTAAATTTAGAACATGATTTTAAGAAAATTTGATTGAATTCCATTTTTAAATGTTTGACAATTATTTTAAAACAATAAACAGTCATTCGCTGCAATTTCTCACGATGGAGTGGACATTGAAAGAAAACCGAATAGCTGTTTTAGCATTGCACTGCTGTGGGCACTCGCCAAGTACCATTTTCAAGTTGCTCAAAAATTTAAATATGACGCTTAGGTTTGTGTACCGTACTATTGATAGGTACAATGAAGTCTCAGTGTTGAGGACAAGAAAATAATTGGCCGGCCTCGCTCCGTACGAACACCAGCAGTGATCAAAGCGATCAAGGCGCGCATAGCATGAAATCCTGTCCGAAAACAGAAATTTGCTGAAATAAGGCTTTGCAGATAGGTGTCAGTAGAAAAGCCGTCAAAATGGTTTTAAACGAAGATCTTAGTCTACGAGCATACAAAAAATAGAGCGGGCACTTACTTAACGCCCGTCTAAAAACAATAAGGCTTAAAAGATCCCGGAAGTTGTTAAGGCGGTACGCGAAAAATCGACACCGTGATATCCTCTTTACAGACGAAAAGATTTTTGATATTGAAGAGAAGTACAATAAACAGAATGATAGAGTGTACGCTAGGAGCTCTGAAGAGTATTCTCTGATCTTATTACGGGCCAACTGAGGTTCATTTTTGCGAAAAAGGGGTCAAAATCAGTGCGAAAGTGTACCAAGACACGGTTTTGGATAAGCATGTTAAAGATCTGCCCAACACACTATTTTCAGGACATAATTTTGTGATCGAGCAGGATTCTGCGCCAGCACACAAAGCCAAGACCACTCAAGTCTGGTTTGACCGTCAAAAAATCGACTTTATAAGACACGAAGATTGGCCTTCCTCCAGTCCGGACCCTAACCCTCTGGACTATAAAATTTGGCAGGTCTTAGAGGGGAAGGTCTGTGCTAAACCCCCTAAAAATTTGGAGAGCCTGAAGTCATCTTTAAGAAAAGCAGTCGCTGAAATAGACATGAAAATGGTGCGTGCTGCGATAGACGACTAGCTGCGCCGATTAAGGGCATGTATTAAAAAAAGGAAGTAATTTTGTAATTTTAAATAATTTTTATTCTTTATTAATTGTACTTTAAATTAGTATATATTATTTTAAAAACTGATTGGTGCTTCTGTTTTTAATCATTATTTTCATTTGTGACAGAACTTTGGGACCGACTACGTAGTTATTCGGGCAAATAAGATTTAGGAGAAATATCTACTGGTGAAATACCGATACGTAGGTTAGCCGTTAAAGTGTGTGTTATAATAATTAAGGCTGGGAATATACCTACGTCAGATTTTTCGATAAGTACGACAGTCTTTACTGGCAAATTTTTTTTACAAACATAGTATGAGTCTACATTTTATCCGAGAGATGCCGGGTTTCATCTAGTATATATATATAAAATAACCTGCACAAACCTGCGAAGCAATTCAATGGTGTGTGTGAAGTTCCCAATCCGCACTCGGCCCGCGTGGGAACTATGGCCCAAGCCCTCTTGTTCTGAGAGGAGGCCTGTGCCCAGCAGTGGGACGTATATAGGCTGGGATGATGATGATGATGATGATATATATAAAATGCATACCCAAATATATGTATTTTAGAACTATTAAAAACTGAGAATGGAAAATTTCTCAGCCTGATTTCTTTTTAAATATATACTAACAGCCTTATTCATAAAAAATCCTTAATTGAGGTTTGATCGGTCTGTTAGTCGGCTTGTTAGACGGTTATCAAGAAGTGTGATTCATAAACGCTTGCTAGCAGTCTGCTTGTTGTTGAGCTGCTGATAGACGGATTAGACGCGTTATGATGGCCATCTTGACAATTCAAAGACAAAAAATGGCCTCATCGATAATAAAAAAAAATGACAGCAGTGACAGCAAATTAGCAGGAAAATAAAATAAAAAGCGAGATGATTGTTCATTCGATTTGTAGCATTCGAACATGCCGGATGTAGACAATATCTAATTTTGCTATTTCTGTTTCTTTGACTAGTTGAAGTATAATTTTGATAGTATTTTATGCGGCGATTAACCTTAACATAACGTCAAAGCCTATTTTCACTCACAAGTCAATATGAGAGTCACCCGTATTGGTGGAGCACTTTCTTGGTCGACTGTACTTACTAGTGGCTTATATATAAAAAAAAATGTTCTTATGCGAGTTGGCAGTATTTATATATTGATTTTATGACCTTGAAGAACAATAGGTACTAAAGGAGGCAACTTAACAATACTAATATAAATTATGAGTAGAATAAATAAGATTATAAGCATTATACATTATGGATGGAAATCTTCTAAATAACCACCCCACTCATGTACGCTTGTTAAACTCATGTTATCTTTCTTTTTAGTCTTTCTGACATTAGGCACTCTTGCAGGAAACAGATAGTTCTAATTATAACACACAATTTCTTATAATACTTTAGAGATTGTTCATGAGCTGGCGTGTCTGATGTGAACATTTCCACTATGATGACATAGATTTTAAAACCTAATGGATAACTGTTATTGGCCTTTTGTGATGTAACCATGTTGTATGTTCCTTGTATTACATTTATGGCTGTTGTTATCCTGAATATAAATAAATAAACAGTGATCACAAAATTCTATATTGCTCTCGTGTCTTACATTTTTTAATGCGCAAGTGGTCTCCGCGTGGTTTCTGGATTTTTACTATCAAGTTGCAAAAACTACAACCACCGTACAACATGCCTCTCAAAGAGAGTTTACTTTGACACTGGCGAAATTGTCCTATTAATTAGGACAGAAAAGCCATATTTTAAAAGAGAAGAAGAAGAAGAGATGTTTGTTTTTCCGCCATTTCCGATCCGCATGTTTTATTATTATAAAATAAAAAATAAAATAAAATGTTTTTATTATCAGACAACTAATTTGGTCCATAGCATGTTAGTAACAATAGAAACTTAAGAACTATGTTAGTATATCTACATTGGTATTACGAGATATTTATTAGATAGTATGTTGTCGCAAAGACGCAGGAGCAGCGTGCAGCATGTTGAACCTGCCTAGAACAGCACTGTCCTGCCTCTTTGCAACCACTTTTAGGAGACTGTTAGAGCTGCCCCTCATTCTGCGTATCAGTGAAGCGACTCTCTTACGCATAAGCGCATAAAAGTCGTCCACGTGAGCGTCAGCAAACATGCCAGAAGCACTGCAGTAGCGAGGAAGCCCCACCATCATTCTAAAAATATTATTATACAATATCCTTACGGTATTGTACGATTTTTGGGTAGGGTCCACAGACTGATGGGTGTAAAAAGTTTGGCAGAATGCCTTAAAAAGTGTTAATTATCCTAATTTTATTTTTTTTCATATTTATTGTTAGTAAAGTAGTAAAGTAGCAGTAATAAATACCTAATTTAAAGGATTTTTAAATACAGATTACTGAAAATAAATTGTCCTGGATTTTTTTTAATCTTTGCGTAACCCTCCCTTCACTAAAAACATCCTCGGTATGGTTTTTTGCTCTTGTCAAAGTCAGCTGTTCAAACTTGTGGCGGCCATTTTGTGACTTAGCAGGGACATAAAGGAGGGTCTACGGTCCTCTAATTTTAGCAGAGCCTTGATCGACTGATTAGCAATAACAGACGTTTATGAATCATGTATTCTAGCATCGGGCCTTCAAGGAGCCTTCAAGGAGGCTCTTACTTTTTATGAATAAGGCTGTAAGTAGTCACGTATACACTTAAATCCAAAATATCGAAAAAAAAACCCGCCTGTACCTATCTATACCCCGCTCCCTACACACTGCCCCCGTCCTCCTCCTCCCGATATGTTTAGTTTTTAATACGCTCGTTTTTTTTGGATGTTTTTATAGTTGAATGGAAAGAAAACTGTGAACTTAATTCAATAAATAAAATGGATAGAGAAATTTTCCACAGCGAGTAAAAAGGCAATTTCTGATAATAGTATGGTATTTTTTTTAGATTTTCATTTTGTAGGTATTAAACGGCAATAAAATGAAAAAATTACACGGAGCAATTTTCCGGTCCAAGAAACTTTCCAAGAAGTCCAAGAAGACTTTAGGTATTTACTTAAATCCTATTATTATTATTCTTTGGAAATTTATACAATACTATTTATTTATTTATACTTTATCATACTGTAAAGTTTTTTCTGGCGGAGGAATTACTGTTGGGGCCCACTACCTTTATTTACTACACTATTTTGACTGCGGTAAGTCAATCTAAGCAGCCTGACGATCAAATTCCTTCTACCTTTTTCCTTTTTAAGTCCAGGTCTAAGATTTAATTTAGGAAGAGACAGCGTCTTTAAAAATGTCTCGAACAGTGACACTGTTTTTTTTTATATTTCGAGTTCAAGCACAATGAAACCGAAAAACTGGTAACAAAAGAAAATGGCTGAATGAACTAAAAAGCGTTCAGTAGTAGCACTTTAAACCGAAATTTAGTGATACAAAGCTTCATTTGAACATTATATTTTTTATTGATATAATACATTTATTTTTAAATTAAATACATTATTATTTCTTATGAAATGGCATTAAGAGTCGTGCCGTGTACTTTAAAAAATAAAAAACAAGTATCCCGGGAAGTATAAAGGGCAACTTTTTAAAGCATTTAATTTAATATTTTAGCAATTATGATTTATTTCCTCGCATTATATATTTGGAGAAAAGCACTATACATGCCTCAGCTCAGCGGAAATGGCAATTCATGAATTCGTATTTATTGACAAGCTCTACCTACTCATCCACGAATTGCTTTTTCCCGGCTTCGGCAGTAATGCACTATTATTTACCTTGCAATGTATGTTTAATGTATGTATCTATGTATATATCCATTGGTCAGATTGACTTGAAATTTGGCATACTTATGTAAACCTGGCGACGATACAATAATCAGGCAGTGACATCCTGGTGGTCCGACCAGGATAGTCTCTGCAGGACAAAACTACTCAACGGTAAATGGCATCGACTTGAAATTTGGTATGGAAACGTAGCGTAGTATGACAAAGCAAGTACAGTCACAAAAAGGACAGGCAAAAAAAAGGTTATATTAACAATGAAAATTTTAACAAAAAACTTTATTTTAAAAGTCGTATTCAATTATGCGCTAATAAACTACTGTGTTTAAAGTTTTTGGCTAGTAAGTTACTTTCAACCGGCTAGATATATCTTTGGACCTGTTCAGGTACCGTTGACTCAAACCTTACCAGTAATTCTCTGTCGAGCTGCGAAGCCTTGCACAAGTGGTCGGCGAGCGCGGCGTCGCTCTTGGCCGCCTGCTCAGCCAGCTTGGCCCGTTCACAGGCGCGAGCGCACATCTCCTTCTCGACCACGGCTAGAGCCTCGCGCTCCTTCTCGGCCACATCGGTCTTCGCCTTCAATTCCGCCATCAGAGCCGAGGTTTGAGTCTTTTGCTCGTTCCGCAGTAGCATTATTTTTGCGGTCTAAAGAAGAACAGAGTGCAATTTATAATTGGGTACAGTCGAGTTCGTAAACTTCTGAGCAAAAAATTGATTGAAATATCTGAACACGCCTCTACGCCGTTAACTTAGAGTCATGTTCACATATCTGTGATCAAATTTTTGCTCAGAAGTTTAAGAACTCGACTGTACCTTAAGTTTTCTGGGATGGTCCATATTATATTTTTTATCGATAGGAGACTTATAAGAGCGTTTTCACGTTATCAGATCCGATATCGGTATCGGACGACGATAGACGACATCCGATAGCCGACACCATGTGCTGCTTTCATATTATATTTCCGACAAAATCGTTCCGATACGGCCGGCTCAAAATGGCCGCTACGCATCGGGCTCTACGCACACAGAGACAATTTAGATAGGACGCATAGCACACATACAAACTTTATTGTTTGACAGCCCACGAGCGTCCGATGGTGCCGTTAACATATCGGTGTCGGCTCCGATATCCGATATCGGGCCGGAAAATGTGAAAGACTGGTTCACATTTCATACATTTTACTTGCCCCGATATCGGATCGGATAATGTGAAAACGCTCTAATGTAGCTCACTACTGTAGATAGATATTTTTTTTACTTGGCGTTTTTTTGTATTAATAAATTGAAACTTTATTTCGGCAAACCACACGTTTCGTGAGATTAATAGGTTTGTGCCTTGGTCTGTTTGATGTTTAAAAAAGAGGTCGTATTTTCAGCTGTGAGTTGTCGCGGGTGACACTATTTACCGGACGTACAATACCGACATGGAAATACCGACATGCTATTTTGTGTACACGCCCATAGAAACTCTTTTCAGTTTGACAAAGCAAAGCAATATTGCCGAAACAATTTCCGTATTTTTGTGAAATTGCTGCATATCGCTCCACTAATTACTCCAGATTGATACATTCGCGTTGCCGAGCAATTATTGCTCAAAAAAATTCCCGTGTAAACGCACCTTTAGATGCGCGACAACGGGGCGCACGACAACACTCTGTTATTAGTGACGACGCTGCTGCAATAATGCGGAGTGCGACCGTCCTGGTAAGGGTGTAGAACCACTCGATTCCATCCATATTTTTATTCTTTGAAACAGCAACCTGAGGCGTATTGCCTAACGATTCTGACGCTTGCGATCGCAATCAAATGACAGTTTTTGTATGGGAAATCTGTCATTTGATTGCAGTCGCGAGCGTCAGAAACGTAAGGCAATAGGGCCTCAGATATCATCATAACATAAACATAAAGCTTGGTTATTTTATTCACCAAATCAAATGTGGCAATCAATGTTTGAATACCATCAATTTCCCTTTTCCTCACGCTAGCAACGTGACGGTTTCGCTTATAAAACACTTCTTATTTCATCAAAAACTCATTCAATCGTACCGTTGCCCCTACTCACTTTAATCAATAACGAGTCACGTTATCGGAATTGTAATGGCCTCAATATTATGAAATACTTAAAGCATAAGCGCGTGTACTGTGCATCATCAGAATAATCACTGAAACTACAACTGTTTAAAATCGGTTTTAAATTAGATTTCCGCCGACGCTTCGTTCAACTGGCCAAAATGAAATGGCGTGGGCACCTAACAAAATTTGCGCTGTACGACTATGTGGAAGATTCTTTTTCAGATTAAGTACCTAATCCATTCGGACCGAAGGTATGTCAAACGGGTTCATCCGGAGTCGCAACTGTAACATGTTTCCAATTTCCATAAAATTCCATCATATAATTTATGCAATTAGTTAAAGCCAAACGTTGGACAATAAAGCGCCGAACAGTAAAAAAAACAAAGATAAAAAAATCGACCAAGAGCGTGTCGGACAAGCCCAGGATAGGGTTCCGTAGCCACGAAAAAATATTTTTCTAAGTATTTCGTATTGTGTACGGAATCTTCCAAGTTTAAGTATGTTTTATACCTTAGACTGCTATTTTTTTATATAAGAGGGGGCAAACGAGCAGATGGGTCACCTGATGGAGAGCGATCACCGTCGCCCATGGACACCCGCAACACGAGGGGAATCACAGGGGTACTCTTAAACTACTAATAATTCTCAAGCAATCTTAGCCGCTATAATTTGTAAATGTTGTAAATTTGATATATTTTTTTAATTTTTCCACCCAACAGTTTAGATTTTAGAGGGGGGACGCTCGATTTTAATGAAAATTTGTACTTTAAAGTTGAGTATTTCGCAAACAGATCACTGAATAGAAAAATCGTCTTAGCAACGCCCCAACGATGTACCCCATACTATGGGTGTATTGTGACTATGGGGTTAGTCGAGAAAAAGAAAACTCCCACTTTACGTCAATGGGATAAGTACCCAAAAAAATATCTTTAGTTTTTTTTATTTTACCACTGCCGGCGTGACTGATATGTATACTCATGACAAATTACAACTTTCTAGTATTAACGGTCTCTGAGAATAGCCGCGGACAGACAGATGGACAGACATGGCGAAACTATAAGGGTTCCTAGTTGACTACGGAACCCTAAAACGGCAATTACATGTGCCTAATGATAAAGCAGGTACCTTATCTGAACTAGTTGATAAGTTAGCTGGGTACTATACTCCGTTTAATTTAAGGTTTGAATTAACGGTCAAAGTATAACACACGTTTCTCGGTATTTTGAACACAAATGGACTAAAAATGCCTACACGTACATTTATTAGCGGTATTTATTATGTTTTTAGTATAGAAGTTAACACAATTTTAAATAGTTTCGTTGTTTCATTTAAAAACGTATGCCAATTTTACCGGTAAGCTTCAAACGTTAAAATAAATGGAGTAGAGAGGTGTGCTTTGATTATCGTATAATACATCGCTTTGACAGCATTCCATGTTCACGACTTTGCTCATACACCTGGTACGGTCAAGGGTTTAGTTCATGAGCCACCGTGGAACCTTTCCGAAGGAAAAGTCATTACGATTTTTCCTTGTTAATCAAACGACGTTACTATCACGTTTACTAGAAATGGTTCCATCGTGCGCAAGAATTAAAGTCCTTGACCGTACAAGGGTTAACGTTGGACAACGCAAGCGCAATTATCATCTCACTCTTAAGTATTCAGTAATTATCCAATGGCAAAAATAATATCCTATTTTGAGCGTAGCTATTTATTATAACTCTAATATTACGCCTCCAGGTACAGTCGGCCCATGAAAAAAAAATACGTGGAATTTGCACACTAACGTCATCTAGGTACTGGCGCTGTAGTGCCTAGCTGACCGTGACAACGACCTTAACTTAGAGTCATGTTCACATTCTGGTGATCAAATTTTGCTCAGAAGTTTAAGATGTCGACTGTACCTTAAGTTTTCTGGGATGGTCCATATTATATTTTTGTATCGATAGGAGACTTATAAGAGCGTTTTCACATTATCCGATCCGATATCGGTATCGGACGACGATGTGCTGCTTTCATATATTTCCGACAAAATCGTTCCGATACGGCCGGCTCAAAATGGCCGCTACGCATCGGGCTCTACGCACACAGAGACAATTTAGATAGACGCATAGCACACATACAAACTTTATCGTTCGACAGCCCACGGGCGTCCGATGGTGCCGTGAACATATCGGTGTCGGCTCCGATATCCGATATCGGGCCGGAAAATGTGAAAGACTGGTTCACATTTCATACATTTTACTTGCCCCGATATCGTATCGTCGTCCGATACCGATATCGGATCGGATAATGTGAAAACGCTCTAATGTAGCTCACTACTGTAGATAGATATTTTTTTTCACTTGCCGTTTTTTTGTATTAATAAATTGAAACTTTATTTCGGCAAACACACGTTTCGTGAGATTAATAGGTTTGTGCCTAGGTCTGTTTGATGTTAAAAAAGGGTCGTATTTTCAGCTGTAAGTTGTCGCGGGTGACACTATTTACCGGACGTACAATACCGACATGGAAATACCGACATGCTATTTTGTGTACACGCCCATAGAAACTCTTTCAGTTTGACAAAGCAAAGCAATATTGCCGAAACAATTGCCGTATTTTTGTGAATTGCTGCATATCGCTCCACTAATTACTCCAGATTGATTCATTCGCGTTGCCGAGCAATTATTGCTCAAAAAAATTCCCGTGTAACTCACCTTTAGATGCGCGACAACGGGGCGCACGACAACACTCTGTTATTAGTGACGACGCCGCTGCAATAATGCGGAGTGCGACCGTCCTGGTAAGGGTGTAGAACCACTCGATTCCATCCATATTTTTATTCTTTGAAACAGCAACCTGAGGCGTATTGCCTAACGATTCTGATGCTTGCGATCGCAATCAATGACAGTTTTTGTATGGGAAATCTGTCATTTGATTGCAGTCGCGTGAGCGTCAAAAAACTTAAGGCTTCTGCTAAAGGCTAAAGCTTGGTTATTTTATTCACCAAATCATTTGTGGCAATCAATATTTGAATACCATCAATTTCCCTTTTCCTCACGCTAGCAACGTGACGGTTTCGCTTATAAACACTTCTTATTTCATCAAAAACTCATTCAATCGTTCCGTTGCCCTACTCACTTTAATCAATAACGAGTCACGTTATCGGAATTGTAATGGCTCAATATTATGAAATACTTAAAGCATAAGCGCGTGTACTGTGCATCATCAGAATAATCACTGAAACTACAACTGTTTAAAATCGGTTTTAAATTAGATTCCGCCGACGCTTCGTTCAACTGGCAAAATGAAATGGCGTGGGCACCTAACAAAATTTGCGCTCTACGACTATGTGGAAGATTCTTTTTCAGATTAAGTACCTAATCCATTCGGACCGATGGTATGTCAAACGGGTTCATCCGGAGTCGCAACTGTAAGATGTTTCCAATTTCCATCATATATTTATGCAATTAGTTAAAGCCAAACGTTGGACAATAAAGCGCCGAACAGTAAAAAAAACAAGATAAAAAAATCGACCAAGAGTGTGTCGGACAAGCCCAGGATAGGGTTCCGTAGCCATGAAAAATCAAGTAATATTTTTCTAAGGATTTCGTATTGTGTACGGAATCTTCCAAGTTTAAGTATGTTTTATACCTTAGACTGCTATTTTTTTATATAAGAGGGGGCAAACGAGCATATGGGTCACCCATGGACACCCGCAACACGAGGGGAATCACAGGGGTACTCTAACCACTAATAATTCTCAAGCAATCTTAGCCGCTATAATTTGTAAATGTTGTAAATTTGATATATTAGATTGATTGATTATTTAGATTTAGAGGGGGGACGCTCGATTTTAATGAAAATTTGTACTTTAAAGTTGAATATTTCGCAAACAGATCACTGAATAGAAAATCGTCTTAGCAACGCCCCAACGATGTACCCCATACTATGGGTGTATTGTGACTATGGGTTAGTC